>NW_026114191.1:578383-634429 GCF_018139145.2 Gymnogyps californianus | reverse complement strand
GTCGCAGGCTACAGCGGTGATGATGAGGCGTTGCCCAGGAGGGCAAGCCAGGTAGATGCCCAGCAAGAGCCAAAGTGCAAGAGCTGCAGCTCCCGTGTCTCTGCGAATGCCAGGAGGAGGAACTCGTGATGGAGCTGCCGTTGGACATCTGATCCTTTTTCCTGAGGTACTGCCAAAGGAAGAAAGCACACTCACAAGTAGACTGCTCTGAGCAAAACTCTTCCCTTTCCCTGCCCCTCCAGCACCCCACCCCACCTCCCCAACACCCATTGCCTATATCCCTTCTTTCAGGACCTTCATGCATCCCCCAGGCTGGAGCTCAGGTTTGTGCTGGCTGAGTCTGATGTAAGGAGTAGGGCTCTGCCCATAGTCTCCCGAGGACTTGTCCCTGCTCTACAGCACTGGGAATGGGGGAAAGGGTGACAGCTGCTGAAATTCACTTTCCCTTAGGCTTACACAACCTAAGGACACGGCAGGACAGTTTGGAAGTGCGGAGAGACCAGCACTGAGAAGACCACGTCCAGCTGCTGTCCATGGCCAGTAGCTCCAAGGAAGCAGCCCTGACATGCAGATTATATCGGTAACCCCCTTGTAATATAGAGGAGCTGCTCAGCATCTTCCGGCAGCACAAGCCCAGGGAAACTCCTGGATTGCTAAAAGTGTAGGGACCTCAGCAGAGCCAGCTCAGTCCCCAGCCCCACACACTGCACTGTCCAGAGCCCCACAGCTTGGAAAACTGAGGCACTTTGCTCCCATGGACACAGCATCGCAGGACCTGCAGTTGGTGTGTGCTCTGCACCTGAAGCCTCCTTGTTGCCAGAGAGTCCGAGGGTAAGACCAAGGGAAGCATGGACAGGAGGGCGAGATGGAGAAATGCCTCAACACTCTTGCCAAGGGAGCACTCGGAGTTTCTCCTCCTTGGGCTGAACCTGCAGAGAATTCGACTCAGCTTGAGAACCCATGCCTTGATGGCAGAAACTCCGCCGGGTGGAGAGGAAGACCAGGGGTTGCTCAGCGGAAGGCATCTGCACTGCAAGGGACAGCAGGGAGGTGCCAGAATCCCCTCCCAAGACCTTGATGGTAGCAGCTCTCTCTCCCCTGCCCATGTCTGCTGCCTGAGCTGTCCCTGCCAGGAACCATTTCCCTGTCCCCACGCCTCCCCTCAGTGCTCACAGACCCCATCCCACCGCTCTGTGCTCAGCTCTGCCCTGCAGACCCCTCCTGGCAGCAGGGCACTGCCCAGGGCAGCTCAGGGTTGCAGGCTCTGATGGGAACATCAGACCAACCCTGAGGAGGCTGCCAAGGTGCCCTGGTGCTGTCGTAAGCAGGGTGTTGATTTCTGATACTCCCAGGTTGATTCATCTCAAGAAACAGATTTGGAGTTTAATGCTGCTCCCAGAGAGGTGACTTTCTATGTCCCATTGCCCACCAGACACCAAGAGAAAACAGAAAGAACGGAATCCTGAGCTTTCAAGTAGACATTGCCTTGATGTTCTTGAAAAGCCCTTGGAAATGTCCTGAGGGTGATGTGGGGCTGTCAGCAGCCTTGACCGTGCAGCACTCTCATGAAAGCAGAAGGATCGTGCCCTGTCAGGTGTTCCTTCTACCATAGCTTCTCCCCACACGCCATGGGGAGCCCAGTGCAGGGACCCTGCTTGGAAAGGACAGCCCTGGGCACCCCTGGCTGCACACCCTTCACACCCATGCAGCTGCCCTGGGAGAAGGCAGCTGCCATGCCCTCCCTCTATGGTGCAGGGCAGGGAAGCCTGCTCTGGAGCATCCTTCTGTACACCAGAGAGACATCCCATAGGCTGGGCTTGCCAGCTTTAGGAGATCCCTCCAAACTGCATTTGCATTGCCCTGCAGCCAGAGACTTACCGTGTCAAGGGCTGTGAAGGTTTCTCCTTGTTGAGCTCTCAGCATCCTCCCATCCCACACTGCCTTAACCTCTCTCTTTCTTGCATGTCTCCCCTCGGTGCCTGCAGGCAGTGCCCTCAGCCTTGCTGTGCTTTGCAGAGAGCCGCTCCTGGGCAGAGCTGTCTCTCTGTAGCACACTGCCCACTTGCCATGAGCTCCCTCCATCCCAGGAGCCCAGCCCAGCTCAGCAGCACAGGACCAGCCCAAGGTGGCTTTTTAATGACCCCTCTGGTGGGTTTGGTGCCGACTCCATGAACCTCAGACAGTGAGAGGAAGTTGAAGAAACCTCTCCAGAAGTCAAAGTCAGATGCAAACTGCAAAGTTCAAGGAGTTAATGGGTCCCACTGAGGGACATCATTACTGACAAAGCCTCCCTGGGTGTGGTTAGAGCACAAACTGGAGGCAGTGATGACAGGGAGGCAAAGGAAAGGAAAAGATGGCTCTCACGTTGACTGAACCTGGGTGTGTTCTATTAAGTCAAAGGCCAAGCCCTGACCCGCACCCTTGGGAGAGGAGATCCTGTCCCTCACTCATTGCTCAGGGCTCTTCCTGGGGCAGTGTCATGTGGGGATGTGCAATGCCTAGAGCAGGACTGCAGTACCATCTCTTCCAGGCTCATGGGTTGCCATGAGGAGGCAATGAAGTCCTGGTGCTATAATGATAAGGTGTCTCCTCCCAGGCATCAACTGCACAGGGAAGAGCCATAGCCCACGCAGAGCAACAGGCTTCCAGCCTTGCCAGAGCCTTCAGCTCTCTCAACCACACGTGTCCCACACCTGCACCTCTTTCCCTGCAGGCTGGTGACATCCACCCTGCTCACCAACCCTGGTCTCACCTGAGCATCTTCCTACCCTTACTGAGATCTCTCCATCCTCACAGAGTGCTCGTTGAAATACAAAGCTTTGGCTAATCCAGACTCTCTCTGGGTGGTCTATGTAACAGAGAACTGCACTTGGAGTGACATTTCTTTCTCCTCATTCCAATCTCAACCTCCTGTCCTGGTTTCGGCTGGGACAGAGTTAACTTCTTTTTAGTAGCTGGTACAGTGCTGTGTTTTGGATTTAGTGTCAGAATGATGTTGGTAACTGTCCTGGTTTCAGCTAGGACAGAGTTAATTTCTCCTAGTAGCTGGTATAGTGCTGTGCTTTGGATTTAGTAGGAAAATAATGTTGATAACACACTGATTTTTAGTTGTTGCTAAGTAGTGTTTATACTAAGTCAAGGATTTTCAGCTTCTCACGCCCAGCCAGCAAGAAGGCTGGAGGGGCACAAGAAGCTGGGAGGGGACACCCAGGACAGCTGACCCAAACTGGCCAAAGAGCTATTCCATACCATATGACATCATGCCCAGTATATAAACTGGGGGAGCTGGCTGGGAGGGGGATTGCAGCTCGGGAACTAACTGGGCATTGGTCAACGAGTGGTGAGCAATTGCATTGTGCACCACTGCTTGTATAGTTTAATTCTTTTAGTATTACTATTGTCATATTATTATTATCATTGTTTCATTCCTTCTGTCCTATTAAACTGTCTTTATCTCAGCTCACGAGTTTTTTTTCCTGATTGTCTCCCCATCCCAGGGGTGGGGGGGCAGTGAGCGAGCGGCTGCGTGGTGCTAGCTGCTGGCTGGGGTTAAACCACGACAGTAACACTCTGATTTTTAGTTGTTGCTAAGTAGCTTATCTTAAGCC
Organism: Gymnogyps californianus; assembly: GCF_018139145.2. NCBI lineage: Eukaryota > Metazoa > Chordata > Aves > Accipitriformes > Cathartidae > Gymnogyps > Gymnogyps californianus. The sequence continues at coordinate 630,821 of NW_026114191.1, read as the reverse complement.
AAGGACTTTTCAGTTTCCCGTGCTCTCAGCAAGCAGGTGTGCAAGAAGCTGGGAGGGAGCAGAGCCGGGCAGCTGACCTGAACTAGCCCAAGGCGTATTCCATACCATGGAACGTCATGCCCAGTATATAAAGGAGGGGGGAGCTGGCCGGGAGGCACGGATCGCGGCTCAGGAACTAACTGAGCATTGGTCAGCGGGTGGTGAGCAATTGCATTATGTATCACTGTTTTTTTCCTTCCCCCCACTTCCTTTTTGTTCTATTCCTTTTCATTACTATTATTATTATATTCATTATTACTATTGTTAGTATTGTATTTTACTTTAGTTAATAAACTGTTCTTATCTCAACCCACGAGTTTTACTTTTTTTCTTTCCTTTCCTCCTCCTCACCCCACTGGGGAGGGGAAGGGGCTGCGTGGTGCTGAGTTGCTGACTGGGGTTAACCACGACACCTCCCAAGCTCCCTTTGTGACATTTTTTCTTTCCCATGATTCCCAGTTTGGAGAAAAGCTCCACCTTCTCTGAAGCCACCCTGCAAGCAGTCTCAGGCTACTCCTATACTGCCCTGAGCCTCTCTGCTGCTGGCAAAAGGGCCAAAGAAGCCCAGGTCTCTCAGCCCCTCCACACAGGCTATCAGCTTAAGGCCCAAACCCCACCTTGCCACTTCTCCTCTACATTCTCCAGCTCTCCCAACTCCATCAAAATAGGGAGCTGATAACTGGGGCAAACCCGTGTGTGTGGGTCCCTACCAGTGCTGTGTCAAGGGGCAGAATGACTCCCCTGGTCTGGGTGAACATGCTCATCCTATGCACCCCGTATGCAACTGCCCTTGTTCCTGAGCATAAACCACTGGCTCATACGGCGTCCTCGTAGTTCCCAGGTCCTTCTCCTCAGAGTCACTCCAGAGGTTTCTGTGGGCCACACCGCTGAGTTTCTCAAGGTCCCCTGGACTGAAGCTCCATTTGGCCAGCTTTCATGTCTGTGTGCAGGTGGCTCCCCATGCTGCTGGGCAGGCTCACCATAACAGCCTGAGGAGCTGCAGGTCTCTCCAGAGCCAGGCAGGAATTGCCATGAACACAATCTCCAAAACACCAAAGGAGGGGACAAAGCAAGCAAAAGCAGGGTCAGCGGAGAAAGGGTAAATGAGGGTTGGGCTGTTTGTGTGCAAGGCTGTTTGTGGAAAATGTGTACCTATAGAGACAGACAGACAAATTAGATCCCTCCAGGAGCTGGTCTGAGACCCTCTGTCTATGTGGGAGCTGGCCCCACGATCCTCTCATCCCCCCATTCCCCCATGCACAGACACACACACATGCAAATGGCTCTCTCCAGCACAGCAGCACAGAAGCCTTGAGGCTGGAAGGCAGCCAGCTTCCACTTTCTCTGGGCTTCCTCTTCCTGCTTGTTTTTTCTCAGGAGCTCCTTTCTCATCCATGCCAGCCTCTGCCACCTTTGCTTGACTTTCTGCATGGGGGTGGAGCATTCTGAAGCTTGAAGAGGAGATCCTTGACCATCAAAGAGCACTCTGCACCTTCCTGTCTGCAGGGCCGTGTCCCATGGGATTCTGCCAAGCAGGTCGCCCAGCAGGCCAAAGCCTGCTCTCCTCAGTCCTGCTCTTGGCCTGTTCCCTTTCTCAGGATCCTACACTCTGCTTTCTCATCCCTGGCTGTTCCATCTCTGAGCAGTTCTTCCTTGTTTGTAAGTAGGAAGTCCCGCAGGCAGCTCACCTCACTGGCTCTTCTTGCCACTCTGCTCCCGTGAGGAGTGGTCTTGGGGGCAGCGAGGAACTTGCTAAAACTCCAGTGTGAACTGATTCAAAAGGACGGTGACCTATGCTTGGAGTTGACACTGGAGGTACATCTCTTACCTGAGAGGGTGGTTGCCTTTTGGTAAGCCCACGCCAGAACATGTACACCCCTGTAGGGACTGGGACGGAGTCACCCCCACCAGAGCAGGTATACCTCTGAAGACTGTGGCCTCTGGACAGACCCACACTGGAGTAGGAACAGCCACAAAGTTCCTTCTCTTGCCCAGGCGGAACAGTCCTAGTTCTCTCAAGCTATCCATATGAGAGATGCCTTTGTGGCCCTTTGCTGGACTCTCTCCAGTTGCTCCATGTCTCTCTTGTCACTGGGAGCCCAGATGGGGACACAGGCATTCGTCATAGCCAGCATGGGTTCACGAGGGGAAAGTCCTGCTTACCAACTGAATTCCCTTCATGACAAGGTCACCCATCTAGTTGACCAAGGGAAGCCAGTAGATGTGGTGGGTTTGGATTTTAGCAAAGCTTTTGATCCTGTCTCTCCACTATCCTTCTGGAGAAACGGTCCAGCACACAGCTAGACAAGTCCATCATACGTTGGTGAGCAATTGGCTGAGAGGTCAGGTCAAAGGGTTATAGTAAATGGGTTACATCGGGCTGGCAGCCAGTCACCAGCGGAGTTCCCAGGGCTCCATTTTAGGGCCAGTGCTCTTTAATGCTTTTAGAAATGATCTGGACACAGGAATCAAATGTCCATTAAGTCAGTTTGCTGATGATACTAAAGCAGGAGGAGCTGTGGAGTCCCTTGAGGGTAGAGAGGCCTTGCAGAGAGATATCATAGACTGGAGAGCTGGGCAATCACCAACCGTATGAAATTGAACAAGCAAATGTTGGATTCTCCACCTGGGATGGGTAGTCTGGTTATACATACCAAGTGGGGGACGAAGGCTGGAGAGCAGCCCCGTGGAAAGAGATTTGGGTTTTGGGTTGATGGCAAGTTGAACAGGAGTCAGCAGTGTGCCCTGGCAGCCAAAAGGGCCAGCTGTATCCTGGGTGCATCAAGCACAGCATAGCGAGCTGGTCGAGGGAGGTGATTGTCCCACTCTGCTTTGGACTGGTGTGGCCCACCTCGAGTAATGTGTGCAGTTGGGGCGCCTCAATATAAGGAGGACATCAAACTCTTAGAGTGTGCCCAGAGAAGGGTGACAAGACAGGGAAAGGCATCGAGGGCAAGACTTCTGAGGAGCGGCTGAGGTCACTTGGTTTTTCAGCTTGGAGAAGAGAAGGCTGAGGGGTGACCTCATCACAGTCTCCACCTTTCTCAAGGCGGGCAGCGGAGGGGGAGGTGCTGGTCTCCTCTGTCTGCTGACCAGCAATAGGACACAAGGGAATGGAATGAAGCTGCATCAGGGAAGTTCAGAGTGGACATTAGAAAAAGGTTCTTCACTGAGAGGGTGCTCAGTCACTGGAACAGGCTCCCCGGGGAAGTGGTCACAGCACCAAGCCTGTCAGAGTTCAAGGAGCATCTGGATGATGCTCTTAGTCATATGGTTTAGTTTTAGGTAGTCCTGCAAGGGGCAGGGAATTGGACTCAATGACCCTTATGAGTCCCTTCCAACTTTAGATACTCTATGATTCTATGATTCTATGAATTACATCTTAAATTACATCTGCATCTGCACTGGCATCTGCAAAGACACCTTCCTCTGAAATGGCGTCTGTATCAGCAACGCTATCTCTGCCTGCCAGGGTATCTGCAATGCTATCTGCACCTCCAATTTTTCTACATCCACAACGACATATGCAGGGTATCTGGAGTGGCATCTCCACCCGTAATTGCATCTGAACTTGTATGTGTGTAATGTCTGCAACTGCCATGGCATCTACAACGGCATCTTCATCTGCAATGGACTCTGCAGTGGTATCTCTCATGGTATCAGTGTTGGTGTCTCTGCCTATATTGGTATTGGTGTCTGTAATGGGATCCCGATGGGCACCTGCATGTCTAATTGTACCTGTATCTGCATCTGTACTGGTATCTGGATGTGTATCTTCATTCATTTTGTATGGTGCTATGTTTTGGATTTGTCATAACAACAGCATTGATAACACATCTATGTTTTAGTTACTGCTGAACAGTGCTGACTGTCACAAACATTCGCAACTGGCCCATGGCGACCGAGGAGAGAGGCTAGGAGGCAAAGTAAAGAATTACAGCGGCAAATATTTATTCATGCGCATGTGGTGTCCCAGCAAAATTGGAGCACCCGGAATGTGTTCCAATCCTTCGATTGAAGCAAAGTTCCTTCTAGAGGTACTGGCTGTAGTAGCTGTGCCCAGGCCTGATTGTGATAGTGTTTCACAGGGAGACAGCTTTGTTGTTTTTGAGGTCTTGCTAAATATGCATTAAGGCTAAAGGTAGTGCGTGCAAGAGGCAGTTACCTATTTGGCTGTGGCATAAATTCCTGGCACGAACCAGTTCTTCAGCACTGTCTGGGCTAGTGCAGCAGTCCCCAAATGCCCTGGATGGTGATGCGTTTTTGCTATGGGAATCCGGTGTTGCTCAGGTAAAACAGGAAGGTTTTCCGTCCCTCTCTCTGGAGTCTCTTCCCTGGGAGTCTTTGGTTGCTTCATACCTTCTCCAAGAGTCAATTTCTTCAGCAGGAACAGTCAAACAGATCTTTTCAGGAGCAGATAACACCAGGTCAGACCGCGGGACTGCTTGTAAGCCTGGTGTTTTGTACGGCTGTCGTGCTGTGGCTTTAGCTGCAACATCCGATAGATCTTTTCCTGTTTCTTCTTTTGTCCTTTCACCAGTATTGGCTGACTGATGAATGACAGCTAGTTTTTGTGGCAACTGTCTAGTTTTTAACGGTTCAGTACTCCCACGAGAAGTTGTAAACCCACGCCCCTTCCACAACTGCCCCCAGTGGCGTGGCACACTCTAAAGGCATATTGAACTCAGTGTATTTAACAAGTCTTGTCTTTGGACAGCTGGCAAGTCTTTGTTAATGCAATCCATTCTGCTGCTTGTTCACTCAGCTTTGGACTGAGTGGCAAAGGCTCCACCACTTTATTTTCAGGAGTTACTGAATAACCTGTAACCTGGTCACTGTTTAGATAATATGGGGACCCGTCTACACAGAGGTCAAATCCGGATCTGGAAAGGGCACTTCTGTAAATATTTTTGAGTCTTTTGGGCTTCACGGTTGTTACCACACAATCGTGATGTGGAGTTTCTTCCCCAGGTGGAAGGGAGTAGAGTAAGAGGTTCAGTGTATGACATCACTTCATTCTTATGGTTCCGCCATTAAGAGAATCAGCTCATAGCGATGTATTCGCTGTGGTGACAGTGGTGGGTGACAGCAGCATTTTCAAGTCCATGTGGTACTTGTAGCACTAGAGGGGATCCAAGCAGCACGTTTTCACTCTGTTCAACTAGGAGTGCTGCGGCAGCTGTCCTAGGGACACAAGCAAAGGGTCCTTGAGCTGCCAGACTGTACTGGTGTTGGCTGGGATAGTTACATTGCTTCCTGTACAAAACAAGGTAAATGGCTTCCCTGTAGTCTGGCAATCCCAGAGCAGGTGCAGTCACTAATGCGTGCCTCAAAAGCTCAGATGCCTTTACCTGTCTGTTGTTCAGTGGATGGGTTCTCCAGCACTATGAGCAGTAGTCTGTATCAGTGGATTTGCCATTTCCCCAGAAGCAGCTCTGCAGCAGCGGCAGAATGCTACAGCTCCTGAGAAGGCTCGCATTTGTTTTTAGTAACTGCTTGGGAAGATTTTGAATGGCTTGACTACGGTGCTCAGGTAAACGACACTCCCCTTGTTGGAGAATGTAATCCCAGGTGTTTTACACTTCTCTTACAAAAGTGTATCTTATGTGGAGAAGCCCCATGGCCCTTCTCAGCAAAGGCCAACAGTAAGGTGCGGTGTCAGCTCTGTAAGATTCCTTGCTACCAATAAAGCAGTAACAGATTGTATCAAAAAGGGATCCATTTCTTTAAAGACAGCATCCTGCAAATCTTCTAACAAAACTTTAGAAAACTAGTGGAGGATGCAGGAAAGCCCTGAAGGAGCCTTGTCCATGTTAGTTGGATCTTTCCCAGGGAAATGCAAAAAGGTATTGAGACTCCGGATGAATAGGTATACTGATTTCAGTCGAAACTGTTGCCCCTGTACCTGTTAGACAGGAGGAATTATGTTCATCAGTCAAAAGGTTTGAGACCAGATTCTCATAAGAAGAAGGGGAAAATATTTCCTATTCAGAGGCTCCTGTAGTGTCTGCACCGTAGGTCGCTGGTAGCTGTCAGTCCTGGGTGAAATGAGCTGCCCCTGGTGCAGAGAGCAGGGCAAGACTGCAGCAGAGGATTGAGAGGTGCTGTTGGGAGGCCCTTTGGTCACACTGGGCACTCCTGTTTCCCATGGCCTTACTGTCCACAATAATTACAACTGTCTCTGGTTCCTCGAGGTCCATTGCTCCTCCAATTTCCTCCTCTGACCTTACCTCAGAAAACCTCCATGTCCCTGTCCCTTTAGTCCAGGATTGCCTGTTTAATGCTGCTGCCAACTAGCTTTCTGTTCCTGTTTTTTCTTTTTTTTTTTTGCTTCAGCTGTCTTTCATCTCTTCCATTCAACACAAACATAGCAATGCTGACTATTTCATCCAATCCTTTGCCCTGCTATCCCTGCACATGTTTAGAAAAATATTTCTTAATCTCTGGGCTGACTGATCTACAAAAGAAAGATACCATTAAAGATCGATTTTCCACCTTCTCAATGTCGACCCCTCCAAACAGTCTTCTTTGTTTAACCAATTGGGCGTAACATTCAGAGAGGTCTTGGTGTTTCCTTGCTGACATTCTTGGACCTTAACCCAATTACACTCTTTCTAATGACTCTAACAATCCCCTTCTCTCTCTTTGCAGCATACCTCTGTTCACTGGTAAGTTGGGTCCCGTCCTGGGTCATTGCCTGGCCATGGGTTTCTGCCTGTGCTTCCCTGGCCCATCTGCAGTTTTGTCTCTCAGATTTTTCAGTTTTTCATTCTGCAGAAAAAACAGTCTCAAACAGTTGCTGCACATCGGCCCACGTAGAGTCACAAACCAGAAGATGCTGTGCGTGGTTTGCAGCAGCTTCTCTGGATCATCCCGCAGTCTGGGCATTTGTTGTTTCCCCAAAACCAAATCAGTGGTGCAAATGGCAGGCAGGCCTGTTCCCACAGAAAGCTGGCCAGGTTCCCGTCCTGGCCCTGGAATTTCTTCTCAGAGACGTGCTAGCAAAGCAGAAGCAGTAGCACTAGCTGGAGCAGAACCAGAGGAAAAGCAGAAAAAAGAGCAGTAGGATGGGCAGGTGGAGCTGAATGGGGAACATTCCTGATTTTCCCATTCGGCTGAAGGTTTTATTCAATTTCCAACCCAGAGGGGAAACTTCTCTCTGATATATTGTAAATTCCAGAATGGAAGAGCTCTTCTTTTTCCCATTCATTCAGAGATCTTTACTTTTTCTCTGCTCTGGAGGGAATGTTTTGGTTGTTTGGGTTTTTTTTTAATATCTGATATACCAACAGTCCAGTAATTATCCCAGATACCCCAAGAGTCCACCTGTGATGGGAACCAATCCTTCAATTGCTGGGATAAATGAGCTCAGCCTAATGTCATCAACAGAACCAGGCCGTGGCCACGTTTGGGACGCATCATCAAAGGCGGTCACTTCTGGCCAAATTTCCTGACACAGGGCTTGGGCTTTTGATGACCCGGCCATCCCATCAATGGATTTCCAGGGCTGCAGCAATTCACCTACCGGTGACCTCGTCACCATACTTTGTCTGCCTCCCATTATACAAACCATCACCTCCTTACTGCCAAGCAAGATCCATGCTTCACTGTCCCTGTGCCCAAGTATCTTGAGGGGAACTCACTCACAAGCCCGCAGTGGAGATCCTCAGGGTCCTGGTGGTAGTGAGAGGTTGGATCAGGTGAGTCGGCTGTGTCCCACCTGGGTCGCCAAACTGTTAGGGAAATTCACAACTGGCCCGTGCCGACCGAGGACTGAGGCTCGGACAGAAAGCGTAGAATTACAAGAGTAAATATTTAGTCAAGTGCCTGGGGTGTTCCAGACCAATTGGGGCACCCTGAATGTGGTTAATACAGAGGGTTCATACACTCTTCAAGCATTCAGGTACAACAGAATTTGACTAATCACTAATTAACACTCACACTACCGTTGCTAATCATAGTAAAACTTCACAAAGCAACTGCTTCTGCAGCACCATCATCCATCAGCAGTCTTATTGCGTGTCTATTGATCCAGAACATCCCTGGAGTCGGTCTTGCTATAATTACCTGTCTAAGATATCAGCCAACATTGGGAGGGTTTGAAAGATGTGTTAGAGGGGCTGGGCTGCTGGCATTATCTTGGTTTTCCAGGGGTAGCTTTTATCTTCATGGAAAGCTCAAAGATACTGAGAAGCCAAAGCTTTGTTTCAAGGGCTATGCTGTCCTTCTGGTCCTTGTGATGATCTGGTGTCCTTTAGTTTGCTTCCTCAAGCATGACTAGCAGTGTAGAATGCGAAATACATATATATTAAGAAATTTATACACTTTCATACTAGAAAGAGTGGTTTGCATACTAGTTAGGGAGGGAAATGTTCATAACACTATGTAGACACAGATACAGTATGGTTCCTCCCAGGAGCTGCTCTTAGAACCTCCATCTATCCAGGAGCTGGCCCTGGGATCCCCTCATCCTGCCAGTTCATCCCTGCACAGACAAGCACACACACACACACACTGAGATGGCTCTCTCCAGCACAGAATCACAGAAGCCTTGAGGCTGGAAGGCAGCCAGCTTCCCCCTTCTCTGGGCTTCCACATCCACCCACCACAGTGTTGACCATGAGCGTTCAGCTCTCAGCTGACTCGTCGTCCTCCCCAGGCAGAGCTCCACATGTTCCTGCTGCTCTCTGCCATAAAAGGCAAATTCCCCTCGGGGTCCACACCTATGTAGGACAGGCTATCGTGGAGATCATAAAGGTCTGAAGAAAGCTGGAAAAGCCCCCAACAGAGATGAGCTCTTTCTCCCCTTGGCTATGGCTGTTGTCTCTGCCACTGATGCCTATGAGGAAGCAGCTTATCCTTACAACACGAGGGTCTGACTGCCTCCCCTTCCCCACCCGAGAGCCTGGGAGGTGTTGGACCGTAGTCTTGCCATTGACATTGCGCGTCCCCACGTTACACTGCCCCAGGAAGAGCCCTGAGCAATGTGTGAGGGACAGGATCTCCCTTCCCAGGGTTTGGGCTCACGCCTTGGCCCTTTGGCTTAATGGAACACATCCAGGTTTCCTCAGAATCTCTTCCACCTTTACATTGCCTTTGTCTACCTGTCATCTGTGCCTCCAGTTCTGTGTTCTAACCAGACCCCAGGGAAGCTTTGTTAGTAATGGTCCCCAGTGGGACCCATTAACACTCCTTGAAACTTTGGAGTTTGCATCTGACTTTGACTTCTGGAGAGGTTTCTTCAATTTCTTCTCACTGTCTGAGGTTCATGGAGTCGACACCAAACCCACCAGAGGGGTCATTAAAATGCCACCTTGAGCTGATCCTGTGCTGCTGAGCTGTGCTGGGCTCCTGGGATGGAGGGAGCTCATGGCAAGCGGGCAGTGCTGCCAAGAGACAGCTCTGCCCAGGAGCAGCTCCTCTGCAAAGCGCAGCAGGGCTGAGGGCACTGCCTGCAGGCACCGAGGGGAGACGTGCAAGAAAGAGAGAGGTTAAAGGCAGTCTGGAATGGGAGGATGCTGAGAGCTCAAAAGAGGAGAAATCTTCACAGCCCTTGACACGGTAAGTCTCTGCATGAAGGGCAGTGCAGCTGCAGTTCGTGGAGGGATCTCCTAAAGCTGGCACAGTCCATAGCCTGTGGGATCTCTCTCTGGTGTAGAGGAGGAGGATGTGCTCCAGAGCACGGCTTCCCTGCTGCACCATCAGAAGGACAGGGCATGATGGCTGCCTTCTTCCAGGGACGGCTGCAGGGGTGTGAAGGTGGGTGTGCAGGCAGGGGTGCCCAGGGCTGTCCTTCCGAGCAGGGTCCCTGCACCCCAGGGGGCTGTGTGCTGGGCAGGCACTCTGCCGCCTGCCAGGGTCAGCACTCAGCCTGCCCGGGGAGCTCCCACAGCGCTGTGGGAGAAGCTGTGGGTGGAAGGAGTGACCCCTGTCAGGGCAGGGTCCTTCTGCTGTCGAGAGGGTGCTGCATGGGTCAGGGCTGCTCACAGCTCCAGATCACCCCACAACATTGGCAGAGGCAGCATTTTAAGAGGAAGGTCAAGGCAGGGGCTACCTTGAAGATGAAGACCTTTCCAGGGTCTGTGATCTCAGCTTTCTTCTAAGGGAAAGGGGAAAGGAGATGTCAGGTTGAATAAGTCACTGAGACTCCTAACTGTTACACGGAGGGATCAGCACATCTGCCAGAAGCCTCCTCAAGTGCCTTCCCCCACTCCTCTGCCTACAGGCAGCACCAGCATCACCTTTGCTTGCAGCATCAGTGCTGATCTGCCCTAGTGCTTAGGACCTGCTAAGAGGGAGGTGGCCGTGGGCAGTGCCCTGCTGCCAGGAGGGGTCTGCAGGGCCGAGCTGAGCACAGAGCGGGTGGGATGGGCTCTGTGAGCACTGAGAGGGAGGAGACCTGGGGACAGAGAAACAGCTCCTGCAGGGACAGCTCCAGGCAGCAGAGAGCCAGGCCACCCCTCTGCATCACTCTCTGCTCAGCTGCCTGGGGAAAGAGAGAAGAGTTTGGAGAAAGGGACTTTGAAACTGGACTCCTCGGAGCTCACTAAAGTCCAGTTTCTTCTTCAAGTACTTTGTTAGTGAGGTCATCCTGCAACGGAGAGAGGTGTAATAAGCACAGGGCACCTGTGTGGTGACCAGCAGGTCAGTCGTGGGCAGAGCAGCTCTCCTGACTGTGCATTAGGGCACAGGGAGCCCATTTGTCCCTCAGGACTCTGCAGTGTTCAGGCTGAGAGCAATGCGAAAGATGTTGACTTCTGCCCCTTCACAGAAAGTGCCTTCCCTCAGCAGCACAAACCTGAGCTCACAAACAAGAGCTGAACGAAGTTGCCCCAAAGAAAGAGAAGTAATTCTGAGGGGATTTTTTGGGAACCAGCATAGGACTGCCTCAAGGAAGTCTGCCCTAATGTGTCAATGTTTTCTCCTCTTCCAACAGTCCCCCATGCCCACAGTGAAGTAATGTCCAACGGCAGCTCCATCACTGAGTTCCTCCTCCTGGCATCTGCAGACACACGGAAGCTGCAGCTCTTGCACTTCTGGCTCTTGCTGGGCATCTACCTGGCTGCCCTCCTGGGCAACGGCCTCATCATCAGCACCGTAGCCTGCGACCACCACCTCCACACTCCCATGTACTTCTTCCTCCTCAACCTCTCCCTCCTCGACCTGGGCTCCATCTCCACCATTCTCCCCAAAGCCATGGCCAATTCCCTCTGGGACACCAGGGCCATCTCCTACACAGGATGTGCTGCCCAGCTTTTTTTTTCCTCTTCTTGATATCAGCAGAGTATTTTCTTCTCACCATCATGGCCTATGACCGCTATGTTGCCATCTGCCAACCCCTGCACTACGGGACCCTCCTGGGCAGCAGAGCTTGTGTCCACATGGCAGCAGCTGCCTGGGGCAGTGGCTTTCTCATTCTGTGCTGCACACTGCCAATACATTTTCCCTACCTCTCTGCCAAGGCAATGTCCTGCACCAGTTCTTCTGTGAAATCCCCCACATCCTCAAGCTCGCCTGCTCAAATCCTACCTCAGGGAAGTTGGGCTTCTTGTGGTTAGTGCCTGTTTAGCATTTGGATGTTTTGTTTTCATTGTGCTGTCCTATGTGCAGATCTTCAGGGCGTGCTGAGGATCCCCTCTGAGCAAGGACGGCACAAAGCCTTTTCCACATGCCTCCCTCACCTGGCTGTGTCTCCCTGTTGTCAGCACTGCCATCTTTGCCTACCTGAAGCCCCCTCCACGTCCTCCCCATTGCTGGATCTGGTGGTGTCAGTTCTGTATTCGGTGGTGCCTCCAGCAGTGAACCCCTCATCTACAGCCTGAGGAACAAGGAGCTCAAGGACGCCCTATGGAAACTGATGACTGGATGTTATTCTAAAGCAATCAACTGCCCATCTTCTTCTGCAGAGCAGTTATAATGTAACTCGTTACAGGCCCAGCTGGTCATCTGTAGTTTTTGGTGGTGGTGGTGGTGTTTTACTTGTGATAATGTTTTCATGCCCTTTCTAATTCACTCTCTGCTTTTCTTTTCTGACCAAGTGGCTGTGTAAATGAGGAGCTGTGCTGTCTGTGTGCTGAAACAAAATAAAGGCCCTGCAGCGACTTTTTCTTTTCTAAGATCGTTCCTCCAAGACCTTTTTGGAGCTGCAGGGACAGTCACTGTGTGCAGAGGTGGAGGGGAAGAGTGTCCCGGCATGGCAGCACTGCCAGGGAGCACTTGGTCTTCCACAGCTGTTCTCTTTTCACTTCCACACTCTTTCTGATCCCTTGGGTTTGGTGTAAGGCCTGATTGCTCTGGCACCTTGGTCATAGTCCTGCTGTGTGGCAGTCCTGTGACCGCAGGCAGGGACAGGCAATGGGCACTTCTGTGACAGAGCTGGCCTCGGTAAGAGCAGTTGCATCATGAAAGGGGATCTCCTGAGGGCAGTGCCTGAAGGCTTAGGTCTTCTTCCAAAGTTGCTCTCACAAACATGCCCAAGAAAGTGGCCCACAGAGAAGACACCAGTGTACAGCTAAACAGTGTGAGTGTGCAGGGTTGGGGCATGCAGCAGTGTCCTCGCACAGCCAGGCCTCCTGTGAGAGACCTGAAAGACCAGCAGAGCAGGGTGTGGTCTGTGCCCGCGTTCACTGGACACCCTGGGGAAGCTGCCCCAGGCAATCATCATGGACTAGCCCCTCACAACCACCATTTCCAGCACTGGCCTCTCATCCCTTTTCAGAGAGGTTCTTTGACCCTCCACGGAGGGACACCAAATGAGTAGCTCAGAAGTCCATGTTGGCACTGTATGGATGAGATGTAAGCATGCACATCATGCGCGTGAGGTGAGATGAGTCTGAGCGAGCACAAATGCCACCAGCTATTCCTAGGGCTTCCCTGAAGGCCTGAGAGACAGGCATCATCCTGAGGTCACTTCATGTTGGGAATAACATCCCATGGGAAACCACCTGAATGCAGCACTGGGATGTGCTTCCTTGAACGGAGGTCCCTGTGTCCATTTCTCTTGCCTTGGGGCATCTCAGATGAGTGCAGAGCAGGGCGACACACAGCAGGGCTGAGGTGCCTCCCAGCCTCTGGGAGTGGCAAGAGGAGGCCAGAGAGACAGGGTGACTCCTGCAATGCACTGCCTGTGCGTGTGCAAGGGAAGGGCTCGTGTCTCTGAACACATCTGTGTGCATCAGGAGTGCCTGAGGCCAGCTCAGCTGTGGACACCTGACAGAGCCCTGACACTGCTGTGTGTGACTCCAGGAGCAACCCCCACCCTCCCAGTGAGATTCAGCTCAGCTGCCTTGGACAGGCTCATTGCAGGTGCTCCTGTTTGCTACGTCACCCTTGCCTGTGATTCTGGACTGTGCCCTCAAAAGTGCCAGAGCAATGAGAGAGGTTGTGGGGTCCATGGAAAGGCAGACGTCAAAGTCATCTTCAAGAAGGACAGGAACGAGAATTGGGAGAATTACAGGCTGGTCATCCTACCTCCGCCCCTGGGAAGGTGATGGGACATGTCCTCCTGCAGCCGCCTCCAGGCACTTGAAGGACAAGAAAGGGATTGCTGAACCAAAATGGAGAGGGGAAAGAGGGGCATGTTGTGTACAGGGATTTTGCAAGGCCTTTGACATGGTCTCCGTGGTGTCCTTCTAGCCAGGTTGGTGCTATCTGGGCTGAAGAAGTGGACGTTATGGTGGGTGGGAAGTTGGCTGGATGATCAAGCCCAAATGTCATCAGTGGTACAAAGTCCTCCGTGCAGCCAGTTACTAGCGGCATCCCTCAGTGACGTGCACTTGGGCCAACACTGTTGACCATCTTTATTATCCCCCTCTATGATGTGACGGAGTATGCTTTCAGCTCCTTTGTGGATGATGCAAAGCTGGGCGGAGGCCTTGAACAACCTCATCTAGTTCACCCTGCCTTGAGCAGGAAAGTCGGACACAATGATGTTCAGGGCTCTCTTCACACTTGCGTTAACCTCTGCCCAAGTACCCCATAGGCCCTGTCCAGAAAGAGGGCTTGGATAGGGGCTGTCATGTCCATTCCGCCTGAGTACATGATGGGACAGCCGCAGGCACATGGCTTGGTCGCGTCTATATGAGAAGCTGAAAGGCCAGCAGCAGTCATGTGGTTTAGAAGATCATGGTGAGGTTACTTCTCTCTGGTCAGGTGAAAGGCCACAAGAAGGCTAACGGGTTGGGCTGCCTGCTTGAAGGGTCCTTTCTGAGATGGTCGAGCTTTCCTTGGTAGTGGAAAAAGTGAGCGAGAGTAAAAAATATGACAAAGTGCAACTTGGAAGGTGGAGACTGGCTATCAGGAGGAAGAAATGTCACTCGAAGGGTACTGCTGTGGTGCAAGAGGTCACCCAGAAGGAGTGTGGATCAGCCCATGGCTTTGTGTTTGAAGGAACAGTCAGTGAGGGTGGAGATACACCAGTGAACGTACGGAAATGGTGAGGTGAGAGCAAGGCGGGGAAGCGAGATGGGTGCCTAGAGCCTGCAGGGAAAGAGGGGCAGGTGTAGGACAGTGTAGAACAGCCTGCGGTGGAGATGGCAAGAGGTGCTGGCAATGCTGGAAGGCACCAACAGAACCAGGGTCTCTGTCCCCATGGCTCTGGCAGTTGTCTCTGCCACTGAGGTCTCTGAGAAGACATGTTGTCCTCATGGCACTGGCGCCTCGATACCTCCTCGCAGCCCCATGGCGAAGCTGGAAGTTGTTGTGCCATTGTTGACCTTCGCTCGGCCTTGCACACCCCACATCCCACGGTCCCAGGAAGAGCCCTGAGCCACGCGTGAGGGACAGGACCTCCCTTCCCATGGGCTGGAGATCAGGCTTGACCTTTCTGCTTCATAAAGCAAAGCAAGGGTTTTCTCAGCATTACAGCCACCTGCACAGTGCCTTTGCCTACCTGCAATCACAGCCTCCAATTCTCTGCTCTAACGAGTCCCTGGGGAGGCTTTGTCAGTAAAGGCCCTCAGTGGGGCCAATCAGTGCTTCAAGGTACTTTGGGTTTTGCTTCTGACTTGGACTTCTTGAGAGGTTTGTTCAATCTCCTCCCAGTGTCTGAGGTTCATGGATTCAGCACCAAACACATCATGGGGCTCATTAAAATACAGAAAGCCTAATGAACTATTTCTCTTCCTAATTTTCTTCAAGTCTTCAAGCCCTGTACAGCTAATTGGAGTCATTTCATACTGTAGAGAATGAAGAAGATTTCTAAGTGCACCTAATAAGAATGAGGTTTTTTTAAAGTATATTTTTAATTACTTTTCAGTTTAAAGAAGAGGTGATAGAAGCTTTCTCTGATTAATATTGATGCAGAGTGTCTCCTCAGGAGGTCTGGGCAGGTAGGAAAAGCAGTCCCTTGAGGTCTGACACTGTATGGAGAACTTTGCTCCTCACCTCCCCAGCCTCACCAGTTCTGACATTGGCCACCTGGGACTTGCATCACTCTTCCTTGCATCAGACTTCTCCACTGAAGTCTGCAGCTGGATGTTACAGCTCCTTTGCACCATCTCCCGCCTGCTCTCCTTAGAGAACTGGCTGCACACAGGCACAGAAGATTTTTTCCTATTTGTAAGACAAGAAAAGTAAAGCATGATCACTTTTCATAAACAATCAAACACACTCTGTAACCATAGGCTCAGTACAAGCTGCCTCTAGTGAGGTTGCCTTTTTACAAAGGATAATCTTGTCAGAAATGTTTTAGATGGGTAGATACAAAAAGCTGGATAGAAACATAACTAAAAAGTTGGCTACAGAGAGAATTAGACTACTGAAAGAGAGGCCAGCTTTTACTCCCGGAACCTCCAAGCAGCAGCATAGGTGAGAGGGATGTGAATGAACAAAGAGTAAGGGGAGGAGAAAAGTGGAGAATAACGGAAAGGGCCTTTGCCTTGGCCGTCTGCATCTGACAAGATGACTTCAGAAATGGTCATTGTATCAGGACAGGTGTAAGTATATGAAAGATCAGACAAAATAAATACACCGTAGAACAGGCAAAATGCTGGTACTGAAGTTACAGGGGAACGTTGATTATTTCTTTGGAATATCCCTTTTGAATTGGGATTAGTAGAGGTCTCTTGTGAGTGAGGACATGCCAATGCTGCACCCATCTTTGAAAGGGCCAAAAGTGCAACCCAGGGAACCACAGGCTGTACAAGCTCGCTTTGGTGAGGAGTGGGCCATCAATGAGAGGCCTCTTGAGGGACATTTCTGGGCCCTAAAAGAGAAGAATGTGTCCAAAAGCAGGCAGCATGGACTTACCACAGTAAATCATGCCTCAGTAAGGCAGTGGTGACAGTAAGGAAAGGTCCCAGGTTTTCTGCGACCGTGGAAGTCAGTCAGATGTTAGTATAATCAGAGCAGCGGCAGCTTTCTTGTGCTGCTCCAGGCTGTGTGGCTCAGATGCAGGGCTACTTGACAGGTATCCCCAAACAGCCCTGATCATTTCCTTTGCTTCCCCATTCACTCCCTCTTCACTCTTTCCCCACCTCTCCAGTCCTACTCTTTAACCAACCTTATCCACTCCCTTGCAAAAAGTCAACCCCTTTTCACCATTTCCCCACTGGCGCTGCATTTCCTCACTTTGCACCCTCCTTTCTTGTTTCTGAGATGGTTATCTCAGTGCTTTCTACCTTGATTAGCAACTCCATGACACTACTACTCTTTTCTTATCTGTAGTGTCCTGTCGCTGCTTAAGTTCTGGTCTTGTTAGAGGCATCATGCCTCAGGAGGGACATCAGCACATGTACTTTGAATGCCTGCCTGCTGGAGGTTCAGTGCAGAGGGACCTTGACCCCCCTGGGGATTTGGCCAACAGAAACCGGAAGGTTGAGAAGGAAAAGCTGCAGAAGAACTCCAGGCAGCAGCACAGGCAGTGAGCATAGCAGCTAAGGAGTGCCCTGAGGAGAAGGGCCTGCGAGTCCTGATGGCTGCCATATGAGCCAGTGGGCTTTGCCTTTCAAAAGGAAAATGGAGAGACTGGAGAGGGTGCGGAGGAGGCCTGCCAAGATGGAGTGAGGAGCCTAAAGCAGGAGCTGTGAGGAGAGTCTGAGGGAACTGGGCCTCTCTAGCCTGCTGAAGTGGAGGCACGGGGCAACCTCATAAGAGCCTACACCTACGTGGAGAGATGATGGAGCCAAGCTCTCTTCTGCAGTGGCCAATGATATGACAGAGGCAACAGCCACAAACTGCCTCTTGGGAGCTTCAGGCTGAGCCTCAAGAAAAAGAAAATGGACTAGGAGGAGCGTTGCTGTGATCTCCACCTTTGGAGCTCTTCAGGTTTGAGCTCCACAGCCACAGCCAGCCTGGAGGCTGGACTAGAGACCCCCAGAAGACTCTTTCCCACCAACCCTTCCAAGAGCCTGTGCCTTCACCACGTGCCCTCTGAGAAAAGATGAAGGTGGAGGTGAGGGTCTCTGCATCATATGCTCATAGGAGAATTCAGGGTGGAAGGCAGCTAAGGAGGTTGGTAGTGCAACGCCCAGCTCCAAGCAGGGCAAGCTCTGAGGTCAGACCAGGTTGCTCAGTACATGCCAGCATCCAGAGAGAGAGCTTACACGTGAAGCAGGCACCTAGGCCACCATTACAGACATGGAGATGAGGCATTTGACCAGCTCCATCAACACAGCTGACAGTATGCCATGCCTCCTGAGATTCCTGGGAACATCCACCTCCTTGTCCAGAGGAGTGCCTTCCTTCTGCAAGTTTCCTGGCATAGCTGCAGAGCATGGGGTGCTTTAGGGTGCAAACAGAATTGAAAGAAAGCCTCTGCCTTGGGTACTCTCAACTGAATTGCTGAAAGAGCAAAGGATGGAGGGATCTCAGCATTTGCAGGTTCCTGTGGGAGATGTAAGGCCTCCAAGAAAGGAGCTGAAGAGAACACTTTAGAACTAGCATAGCCTTTAGATCATTTTGGATGTGATGGCTCTGCTCCCCCAGCTCAATCATTGGCACCCACAAACCTCACCTGCTCTTCCTTTCTCTCCTCCCAACCCTGAGCAAGGGACAGGAGGAAAGGCAGCAGAAAGGCCCTTAGGGCTCTGTGAATGAGCTGGGGTCTGGCACTTGGCAGGGCCACAGTGTCATTGCAGTGGACCCCCAAGAAAGAACCAAGGTGGGAAGTGAGTGTGCAAGGCTGAATCCACAAAGTCCATGGGCAGGCAAGGCTGTGTCTCTGGCTGTGTCTGGAGAGCAGGAGAGCTCCAGCAGAGACCAAGGTGGGGCTGAAACTGAGGCCTGGCTTCAATGGTCTGCTGGGCCCATGGACAGAGGGGTGAGTGGAGGCCGCAGGTGATGCTGGTCAGGGCCATGAAGGCCTATGGATGGTGTCAGGGCCCTGACACTGCCCCCATGGGATCCCACCTGCCAGTGCCCTCAACAGGCCAAGTTCTCATGCCCTCATGTCCAGGGTCTGTGCTCTGCTACTCTCCTTCCCCATTTCCCAGGGAATCTGGGAGACCACAATTTCATAGTCCCTACCACCAAGGCTGACACTGGTCTTCACATCCCTGACCAGCTCTTCCTCGTTTGGGAGTACCAGGTCCAGGTGAGCATCAGAGTGGATGGCCCATTTCGAAGTTGACCCCCACAAAAGCTCCCACCTCACCTGTTGCCTGTCCCACAGAGAACTTCCATTTATCTGAGCTGCCCTGAAATCACACAGGGCATCCCCCACTTCTCACCTTCCCGTCGGTCTCTCCTAAAGGCGCTGTATCTCCATCCACCACAAAAGCCATGGGAGCTGTCCTTCCCTGCCTCAGCTCTCCTTCCCCTGATGTCCCAGCTCTGTGATGGCGCACGAGGCTCCTGCTGTCTGTGCCCCCGGTTGTGGGCTTTGGTGCACATTTGGGCTGCAGCACCTCAGATAGGGCAGCAGGGCCAAGGGCAGACTTGTCACGTGGAAACCTGGTACCCACGGACTCGACCCCTGGGTGGCAAGGCTTTGCTTCCCAGCAGAGGCATGCTGGAGGGGATGGCAGGTGGCAAGAGAATGAGGAAGGAGGTTGCCACAAGGAGAGCAAAAGCTGCAGTCCCCAAGGCCCGAGAGCAACAGGCCTGGGCTGTGCAGCCCCGGCAGGAGAGGGCTTTGCTGTCCAGGTGACTCTGCAGCGCTGTGTGGGGCCCTGTGACAGAGGGGAAGCTGCTGTCCAAGAAGGACAAGGTGCTGCTGAGAAAGTCCGTGCGGGAGGACAGCCTCTGATCCAGCCACCCTGTGGCCATCATGCTGGAGGCCGACCGGCTAGAGAGCAGCTCTGCAGAGAAGGACCTTGGGGTCCTCCTGCAGCGAGGACAAGCAGCTGAGCATGGGCCATCAATGCAGCCCTGCGGCAAAGGCCAACAGCCTCCTGGGCTGCGTTAGGAAAAGCACTGGTGGCAGATGGAGGGAGGTGGCCCTTCCCCTCTGCTCGGCACTGCTGAGGCCCCATCTGGAGTGCTGTGTCCAGTGCTGGGCTGCCCAGTACAGCCAACTTGTTGACCTCCTAAAGCAAGTGCAGCAAAGGGCCCCAAAGCTGGTTTAAGGGACTGGAGCATCTTTCCTAAGAGGAAAGGCTGAGAGATGTGGGACTGTTCAGTGTGGAGAAGAAAAGGCTTGGAGAGATCTTAGTCATGTCTATAAAATTCCATCTGAGCCCAAGAAAACACTGTTTGACTGTGAGGGTTGTCAATCACTGGAACAGGTTGCCCAGAGAGGTTGTGCAGTGTCCCTCCATGGAGACAGTCGAAACCCAGCTAGCCAAGGTGCTGAGCAAGCTGCTCTAGCTGACCCTGCCTCAGCTGAGGCCTTCAACTAGATGATCTCCAGAGGTCCCTTCCAATCTCAACAGTTCCATCATTCTGTGAGTATAAAGGAGAAAAGTAAGACAGAAAGACATGAACACCACATAGCCTTGGCCGCAAATATGGTGGGATCCCGTGGAGAAAACCAAGCTGGAGCAGGGGAAAAGTGTGAGGAAGGAGCGGCAGAGATGTTCTGTGCTGACTGTAACCCCCATTCCCCATCCCTCCCCCTGCTTGTCTTGGGGTTGGGTGAGTAGAAGTGCTGGGAATGAAGGAGTAATCTGAGCCTGGGAGAAAGGAGTGGCATGGGGAATGGTCTTTAATATTTTTGTTAGAGTTTCTGCACAATCCACAGCTTTTTTTAATTGGCAATGAATTAAATTGATCTTCCCCAAGTCAACTCTTCTTTGCCCAGTAATTGGTAAGTGATGACAATGACAGTAAGGGGTAAGTGCTCTCCTTTTCTTTACCTTGACCCATAAGCTTTTCTCTATTTTTTTCTCCCTTTGTGCTGTCGTTTTGAGGAGGGAGAGTGAGGGAGCAGCTGGGTGGCTGGGTGGCTGCTGCTCAAAGTTACCCCAGCACAGGAGCGCATCAGGCCTGCTGCATGCAATCTGGGCTCCCCAGCACAAGGAGGCCCGACAGAGTGGCGCGAGTCCTGCAGAGGCCAGAAGGATGGTTGGGGCCTGGAGCACATTACGGCCAAGGGGAGGCTGAGAGAGCTGAGTTTTTGAGAAATCCCTCAGAGCCCCACACCGGAGCAAGGACCCAGGCCACTTGGTGGGAGCTCAAACAATGCAGATTTTCGATACATGTCACGACACGGCCGTGAGCACCTGATCTAGCTGGAGGTGTCTGAGAACGGGCTTGGCTGAGAGACCAGCAGTGGCAAGAGCTCTGGGACTTGGTTTGTAATGAGTGTCAGTAGGAAACTGGTTTTCTTTTCATTACTAATGGCAGTGGAGCTGGGTATCACAGAGCCCCAGAGGAGAACAGGGGTGTCCATGCAGCAAAGGTCCCTCCTCAGGGCTGGGGTGTATGGCCAGAGCTGGAAATGGCCGGTGTGTGGGGTGGTCAGGGAAAATTGCCTGGGACAGCTTCCCTGGGGTGTCCAGGGAAGACGGCACAGACCGGGCCCCTCTCTTCTGCCCCTTTGGTGCCTTGCTTCCTTCACCATGAGGCCTGGCTCTGCACTGTGAGCACCCTGCCCTCACTTTGCATGCTCACACAGCTGAGTTCTCCACGGGTGTTTTCCTCTGCCAGACACTTTCCTGCCCAGCCCAGCCCCTCCCCAGCTCTCCCCACCTCCCCTGCATTCTGCCCAGCCCAGCCAAGCCCAGCAGCCCACTCTGCCCTGGCCCCACCACACTGCCCACCCCAGGGTGCTGCAGAGCTCTGCGCGCTCCCCCCACAGCCCCAGCCCCTCTGAAGGGCACAGCAGGTCCTGGGGGGCAGGGAAGGCTCTCAGCCTGCCCATCAGCCCCACGGCTGCTGCTTGCAACAACGACACAAGCAAACAGAGGCCACTCACTCCCAGGCTCTCCTGCTGACATTTTGTAGCTGAGCCTCAACCCCCACTGCATTTCACCTCTTCTCTGCCCCCATCAGCCCCACTCCCCAGGGCACCACCACAGCCCTGGGCCTCCTCACGCAGCTCCCGCATCTCTCCACTCTCCCTTCCCTCTGCCTGCTGCGTCCCCGCTCACTCCCATGCCACTTCAGAGTCCTTCTTTGGGCATACCTTGATTCAGTGCTTTACTTTTGGGGGACATCACCTTGGAGGGTGTTTCACCTTCTGAGTCTTTATTCCCTCCCAGCCCAAGGCACATGGCAAGTCCCCGTCCTCTCCCCATCCCTCCACATTCATTTTTGTATGTGCCATCAGTCCTGTCATACGTGAAGCAGCCTGAGGAGGGAATTGGGAGCCCATGCCCCATCTCCACTGCCACTGGACACCACAAAGAGAACCTTTAAAACCACAACGTTCAGTTCAATGGAACCCATGGTACCGTGAGCTTAACCCCAATCACAGGGAGAACACAAGGAGACAAAACTCTTTAAAAGACCAGTTCCGTGGACATTTTATTGGCAGCACCTTTGGAGGAAGAGCTCAGCCTTCAGGCACTGCACGTGGGAGATGCCCTTTTATTGCAGAGCTGCTATTGGACAGGCCACATCTGATCCAGTGTTGTACAAGGGTCAGAAACAGCTGGATCAAACCTCAAGACAAGTAGTAGAAGCCCAGAACATTATCTATAATAGGATTATGACAAGGGAAAAAAGCAGGCTCTTGGCCTCAGGGAAATGCGCAGAGCAGGGGAGGCAGGTTATTGTCGGTGAAACAGCGTCCATTCGGCCAGTTTCCGTAGGGCATCCTTGAGCTCCTGGTTCCTCATGCTGTAGATGAGGGGGTTCACTGCTGGAGGCACCACCGAATACAGAACAGTCACCACCAGATCCAGCATGGGGAGGAGATGGAGGGGGGCTTCAGGTGGGCAAAGATGGCAGTGCTGACAACAAGGGAGACCACGGCCAGGTGAGGGACGCACGTGGAAAAGGCTTTGTGCCGTCCCTGCTCAGAGGGGATCCTCAGCACGGCCCTGAAGATCTGCACATAGGACAGCACAATGAAAACAAAACACCCAAATGTAAACAGGCACTAACCAGAAGAAACCCAGCTTTCCTCATATAGGAGAGTGAGCAGGCGAGCTTGAGGATGTGGGGGATTTCACAGAAGAACTGGTGCAGGGCATTGCCCTTGCAGAGAGGTAGGGAAAATGTATTGGCAGTGTGCAGCACAGCATAGAGAAAGCCACTGCCCCAGGCAGCTGCTGCCATGTGGACACAAGCTCTGCTGCCCAGGAGGGTCCCGTAGTGCAGGGGTTGGCAGATGGCAACATAGCGGTCATAGGCCATGACGGTGAGAAGAAAATACTCAGCTGACAATAAAAAAAAAAAGAAAGAGAGCTGGGCCAGCACCCTTGGTAGGAGATGGCCGTGGTGTCCCAGAGGGAATTGGCCATGGCTTTGGGGAGAGTGGTGGAGATGGAGCCCAGGTCGAGGAGGGAGAGGTTGAGGAGGAAGAAGTACATGGGGTGTGGAGGTGGTGGTCGCAGGCTACGGCGGTGATGATGAGGCATTGCCCAGGAGGGCAGCCAGGTAGATGCCCAGCAAGAGCCAGAAGTGCAAGAGCTGCAACTCCTGCATCTCTGCGAATGCCAGGAGGAGGAACTCTGTGATGGAGCTGCTGTTGGACATTTTCTTCCCCTGGCCATGGGAGCCTGTCCAAGGAGGAAAATGCATCAATAAGTTGGGACAGATTTATCTGAGCAAAATCTATTCAGTTTCTCATAGAATCCTCCAAGACTGCCTCTCGCCTTTCCAGGAAGATGTGCCCTACAATTCAGGTACAATTGCCCTGTCAATCCTGCCCTACAGTTACAGGTAAATAGGAACATGGGTGATCTCAGGTTAAATCCACTTTTGATATCAAGGTGATTTCCGCATTGTTGCTCCCAATTCACCTGAGGGCAGAGCAGAGCTGAGGGGATTTTGGTTTGTTTCTTCTGTTCTAGTTGTCCCACCACACCTGAGGAGTGTTTTTAAGGCAGAAATCTTTGGCATTCCTGCTGCACTCCAAGTGAAACCTTGTGGGTCTTGACAGGCAAAGGGACTGTCCCTTAGTGCAGAGGGAGGACAGCCGGTCAGTCCATCAGCCCTGGTCTCAGCTGCCTTGTGCTGGCAGCTTTCTGAGCTGCAGGACTATCACACTGCGGTGTTCCCCCAAAAGAAATACTCAGGATACTGCTGAGAGCAGAGGAATCCAGTTTCCAAGTGCACATCTCCAAACCCCTGCTCCCATCTCATCGTACCTGAGGAGGATCTCATCTCTCCCTTCCCAGCCAGGGACACAGAGGGCTCATTCCAGCTGCCCGCAGACAGCCTCCAGCAGCATTTCCTTGGCCTCAGCCCCGTCGTGTCTTCTCTGTTGGGCACTTGGAAAACACAAGGTTGCCATGGGTGAGTTGTGACCTTCTGGAAGGCAGCCTGCAGCCCAGCAGGACCCCCCAGGGAAGGACTCAAATGTCCTCAAGATGGGCTGCCCTGAAGGGAGGGCCAGGTCTTCTCCAGCCCCACACACTCTAGTGCCCAGAGCCCCAAAGGCTGGGAGGGGGTTTGGTTGCTTTTCCTCCATGGAAGAATCGGCATGGCAGGACCCATAGCGCTGGTGTCTCAGCTGAACCTGAATCCCCACCCCGCTGTTTGTTGGTCGGGCTGCTGGGAAGGCAACCGATGGCCAAGTGCTTGTGATGCTGAGGGTAGGGAGCAAGGCAGTGAGGGAGAGGAGAGCAGGGAGTTGCTCCGGGGAAGATGCTTGCACTGCAGGGGATGGCGGGAGGTGCCTGAATCCCCCCTCCCACCACATTTCTGAGCTGTGCTCCCTCTCCCCCTCTGACAATGTCTCTGCTGCCTGGAGCTGTCTCTGCCGGGAACTGCTTCTCTGTGCCCAGGTCTCTGCCCTTTCAGTGCTCACAGAAAGACAGCCCCATCCCTTTCACTGTGTGCTCAGCTCTGCCCTGCAAACCCCTCCTGGCAGCGGGGAACTGCCCCGGGGCATCTCTCTCTGTACAAGGGCTAAGGAGCAGCTCAGCTAGATAACTCCGAAAGAGAAGGGGCATCTCCGTGCCTTCTCAAGAGTGCAAAAATAAATTCCCATCTCCCACTGCCCACCCAGCCAACCAAGAGGACTACTCTCAAAGCACGGACTCCTTCCCTTTCAGGTAATCCCCACTTTGACCATCCTCTGGAAAAGTTTCCTTGGAAATGCCCTGGGGGTGATCCCCAGGGGCGCAGGGACCCTCCGCAGAAGGACAGCCCTGGGCACCCCTGGCTGCAGACCCAGCTTTCTGCCCCTGCAGTCATCCCCAAGACAAGGAAACCATCATTCCCTGTCCTACTGAAGTGCAGCAGGGAAGCCCTGCTCAAGAGCACGTCCTCCTCCTCTGCACTAGGGAAACGGTGAGAATCCTCCTGCCAGGTCCTACAGGCTGTGGGATGAACCAGGTCTCGGAGATGCCGCCAGGAACACCGGGTTCAGTGCCCTGCAGCCAGAGACTTACCGTAGAGAGGGCTGTGAAGATTTCTGCCCCAGTGAGAGCTCAGCCATCCTCCCACTCCACACTGCCTTTAACCTCTCTCTGCCTCGCTCCTCTCCCCTTGGTGCCTGCAGGCAGTGCCCTCAGCCCTGCTGCGCTTTGGGCAGAGCTGTCTCTCTGCTGTGCTGCCCGCTTGCCGTAAGCTCCCCGCGTCCCAGGAGGACAACCCAGCTCAGCATTAGAGCACCAGCCCAAGGCATCTCTTTCTCGGCCCTCTTTGGACTCCCTTGAGATGTCCCTGGGGCTCCAGGGGAACCTGCTGTGAAACACGCTGAAGCAATCATTGATGTTCCCTCCCTCAGCTGGGGAGAGACACTGCTTTCCAACTGTGTCATTTCTCCTGTCAAAGACAGAGCTGGGCATGAGAATCGCCTTTCCTTGGCCCATCATCTGACAGGACAACCAGCCAGTGACAGGGAGGGATCTCCTTGACCCCTGCTGAGGCAAGGGATTCAGCTGACTCATTCGAGGCATCCCATCCTGAGCTGGAAGTCCTGGGGACTTCCTAGAAGAGGGCTCACCTCCCTCTCGTGCACAGCACCAGCCCACAGGAGGTGAGATTCCTCTTGCCTCAGTTCACGTGGGCACAAAACAGGCACCTGCATGGAGCTGCTTCTCTCAGCTCCCATGCTAAGTAATGCTGATTGAGGGAGTTGTTCAGGTGGGAACACCTGGTGACATCTGAGGGGACACCAGAGGTTGTCCAAGTTATGGGCAGGTGACTGCAAGCTCTCAGGGAGCAGTGCTGAGAGACGGGGCAGTGTCTGGGGGCATCGTCTTGGAGCCCGGTGGGGAATTCCTTTGGTACACCGAAACGACAGCAGATGTTTACGTTTAGGACAACTAAAAGCTTCCCTTTTCCTGATGTCCACAGCAGCCTATAGAGGTAGTCAGGTGACCAAATGGAGCTAAGTCCCTCTCCTTCTCTTCTCCATCAGCTCTATTTCCTAGATCTCCATTGACTGTAATGGCAGTTGGCTCATGGACATCCCCCCGTTGCTTCACCTAATTCAGGGCAGGTTCTCAATGGCCAAATACAGGCCTGTGGTGCTATGCGAGATGCCAGGGCTCTCCAGCACAACTGCGTGTGGCTGGTAGGGGCAGCACAGGACCTACGGGAAAGGCATCCACGTCCAGAGCGGTTGCGTGGCAGACACCTCAGGCAGCATTGCAGACAGATTTGATGCCTTTGCCCAAGCCCAGGTGGCATCTCAGAGAGATTCGCTTTCTGTTGGCCACTGACTGAATCCCAGCACTGCAGTGAGGCACAGTCTGACCCATCTCCACCCAGTCGATGCAGGGCAGTTCATGAACAGGAAGCCCATCACACTGGGATCTCCGCTCATTTGCCTACTCTCAAACTCTGCCCGTTCTTCTTCAAGCCGTCCTTTATTCCTCCACTTGATGATACGACCAAGGAAACGTCCAAGGATTTTCACAGTGTTCCTGGCTCACAGGATGTCCACACCCAAGGACATTTTCAGCAGCATCTGTCCTTCCTGGAGATGAGCTTCACCTCCACCACAGGCCTTCAGGAGCTTCAGCAACAGTAGAGACAGCAAAGGCTTCTCCTGCCAGGGCTCCAGAGCCCAGCGCTGCTTTTCTGGCCTTGCGGGGAGCAGGGTTTCCTCTTTTGGTGCCTTCACATTGCCGTCTGCCATCCCCTCCAGCGTGTCTCTGGTCTCAAGCACAGCACTTGCACACACTGGGTCTTGGGCACGTGGTACCGGATTTGCCTGTGACAAGTCTGAGCTGGGCTGCAGTGCCACAGCTGAGGTGCTGCAGCCCAAACGTGCATCGATGCCCCCAGCCTGGGGCACAGCCAGGAGGAGCTGGAGTCCCATGGGCCATCACAGAGTTTTGATATTGATGGAAGAAACGGTGAGGTGTGGTGGGACAGCTCACGCTGCTAGTGGGGCTGCAACGGTGCCTACGGGCTTTTCAGGAGAGATGGGCCAGGAGGGTGAGGAGGGAGATGCCCTCTGTGTGCAGGAGCTGCTTGTATGTATGGAGCTGCTCCCTGGGCTGTGCAACAGGTTGGGTGAGGCCTTGTGGGTGAGAGTCAGAGGAGAGGTCTGTTAGTAGGACATCCTGGTGGGAGACCAAGCACCTGCAGTCAGGGGAAGGAAGTGGAGGAAGGCTTATTCAGGAAGCCATGGAAGTCTCCAGATCCATGACCCCAAGTCTTATGGGGATTTTAGTGGTAGTCCCATGGGCAGCAGCACTCAAGGGCAGCAGAGCTCAGTACAGCTGATCTCTTAGGAAAGCATCTTCCAAGCACAAGAACTGTCCACACGATAAGCAGGAAAACAACCAGGCATTTCAGGAGAGCAGCTTGGCTAAAGAAGGAACTCATCAAGAAGCTCCATAGAAAAGAAAAGAAGCATTCAGGATGTGGATGCAGGGACTCAAGGAGGAATTTAGAAATCGGGGTGATTTTAGGGAAGCCAAGGCCTCCTGAGTGTGGGCCCCTGCAAGAGGTTCAAGGGCATCCAGAGGAGCTGTTACTACTTCCAAAACAGTTAAAGAAAAAATCCAAGATACTGTGTGGTCACTGCTGAACTTAGTAAGAGCAAGTGTAGATAGATCTGAGATTATTCTCTATGTTTTCTTTGCCTTAGTCTTCCCCAGCAAGGTCTCCCAAACCTTTGCTCCTTGAGGCAGGACTCTGGAGGAAAACAACCAGCAGTGGGCGTGGATCAATTCCGGTGTCACTGGAGCAAACTCAGTCCTTTCCAGTCCGTGGGGCTGGAGGGGCGGCATCCCAAGGAGCGAGCAGACCAATGTCAGAGTGAGGCCACTCTCAATCATCATTGGAAGGTCATGGAGACTGGGGAACTTCCTGATGACTGGGAGCACCCAAACATTGCATGCACCTTTCAAAAATGCCCAAAGGTTGAGCAGGCTGTGCCCCTGAGTGTGTCCACTCGGATCCCCTTTCTGGGTGTCTGAAAGGCAGGCGACTGGATTTACCCACAGGAGATTGTGCCCGGCCAGCCTCTTTGCTTTTTCGGAAGGAAGGGCAGGATTGCTGGACAGGGGAGAGCAGTGGTGCTCTTCTACCTGGAGGTCAGCAAGGCTTTCAGCATCGTCCCCTGCAATATTCAGTAGTAGGATATTATGGCCTGCAAGGGGGATAAGCAGATGGGTAAAAACCAGCTGGAGAGGTGAGCTTGGAGGTACATGGACAATACGTGGTCCTCTGCCTGGAGGCATCTAGCTAGTCGGGTCCTGCAGGGCTCTATTGGCAACCTGCCCTGCTTCATGTCTTTTTAATGACCTGGAGGAAATGCAAGAGTGATTTTTCATGACATTTGTAGAAGACATCACACTGAGGAGAGCAGACGCTACACTGGAGGGCAGGGTTGCCACCACAAAGGACATAGACAGGCCGGTGGCACGGACCAATAGGAACCTCATGGTATCCAATAAGGACAAATTCAAAGTCCTTCCCCTGAAGTAGACCAAAGCTCTGCAATGAGATAGGGCAGGGACTGCCTAGGTGAGTCCTTGGGTTTCATTAGGCAAAAGATGAGCCATCAACATGGAAGGCCAACAGCACGCTGGGCTGCACGAGCAGGAGCACAGCCAGGGGAAGTCATTAGCTCCCTCTGCTTACCACTTGTTTCACCACATCCAGACTGCTTACCCAGGTTTTGGTGCCCCACAAGGCCAGAGAGACATTGGCAAACTGGAAGCAGTTCGGTAAAGGGCCACAAAGATGGTCAGGGCTGGAGCACTTGTCCTGGTAGGAGAGGGGGAAGGAGCTGGGCTTGTTCACCCTGGAGAATGGAGGGCTTTGAGGGCGAGGACCTAACAGCCTTGCACTGCCGACGGTGAGGTTTCCAAGAAGTCACTGTGGTGCAAGACAGGAGCACAGCAGGCAATGAGCTGAAGCACGAGAGGGTCAGGCTCAATACAGGGAGAAACCTTTGCAACATGAGGACAGTCAGACACGGGAAGCTGTTTCCCAGAGAGTGCGCGCTGCCTCCGTCCCTGGAAGTGTCTCAGACGCACCTGCATAAAACCATGAGCAACCCCATGTGACCCTGCTTTGAGTTGGCTTGTCTACAGACATCTTCCAAGGTCCCTTCCAGCCTGGATGACACTTCCATTCCTTCCCCTTCATGGCCGGAACATTAAGGAAAGCACTCAGGTTCCCTCTGGCTGTGGCAATAATTCCCATCAGGTACAAGGCTGCATCACCGGCACCCCAAAGAGCACCAATGACATCCTTGGCCTCCCCTTTCCTTTCCTGCTTCCCTTTTCCCCCTCTCAAGTTCTTCACTGCTAGCACCCTCAGAGCTCCCAAAAAGTCCATCCGACCCTGGCTGGTTGGGAGGGAGTTAATTTTCTTCATCGCAGCCTAGTAAGGCACCAAGTTTGGATTTGTGATTGAAAGAGTATTGATAACAAGCCGATGTTTTAGCTATTGCTGAGCAGTGCTTACACAACAGGAAGGCCTTCTCTGTTTCTCACGCTGCCCCGCCAGCAAGTGGGCTGTGGCTGGGCAAGAAACTGGGAGGGGATAGAGCTGGGACAGCTGACCCCAACTGACCAAAGGGATATTCCATACCGGATAACGTCATGCTCAGCAGTAAAAGCCTGGGGAAAGGACGAGGATCGGGGGGCATTTGTGGTTATGGCATTTGTCTTCTCAAGTCACCGTTACATGTGATGAAGGCCTGGAAGCTTTAATGGAAATGGCTAAACATCCTCTGCCGATGGGAAGTAGTGACTGAATTCCTTTTTTGTTTTGCTTGCAAATGGAGCTTTGCTTCACTTATGAAACTCTCTTTATTTCAACCCATGAGTTTTTCTTGCTTTTACCCTTCCGATTCTCTTCCCCACGCTGCTGTTGGGGGAGCAAGCAAGTAACTGGGTGGGGGCTTAGTAGCTGGCTGGGGTCAGCCCACCACCTCTGTTAATCCTTTCTCTGTTGGCCATGCTTTTCTTCTTTTGCATCCTCCTGTCCTGGTTTCGGCTAGGACAGAGTTAATTTTCTTCCTAGTAGCTGGTATAGTGCTGTGTTTTGGATTTAGTAGGAAAATAATGTTGATAACACACCGATGTTTTTAGTTGTTGCTAAGTAGTGTTTATACTAAGTCAAGGATTTCTCAGCTTCTCATGGCCAGCCAGCAAGAAGGCTGGAGGGGCACAAGAAGCTGGGAGGGGACACCGCCAGGACAGCTGACCCAAACTGGCCAAAGGATATTCCATACCATATGACATCATGCCCAGTATATAAACTGGGGGACTTGGCTGGGAGGGGGATCGCGGCTCAGGAACTAACTGGGCATCGGTCAATGAGTGGTGAGCAATTGCATTGTGCACCACTTGTTTTGTATAGTTTAATTCTTTTAGTATTACTATTGTCATATTATTATTATTATTGTTTTTTCATTCCTTTCTGTCCTATTAAACTGTCTTTATCTCAACTCACGAGGTTTTTTTTTCCTGATTGTCTCCCCCATCCCAGGGGTGGGGGGCAGTGAGCGACGCGTGCTTAGCTGCCGGCTGGGGTTAAACCACGACACCTGCCCGTGGACTTTGTGGGATTCAGCCTTGCACACTCACTTCCCACCTTGGTTCTTTCTTGGGGGTCCACTGCAATGACACTGTGGCCCTGCCAAGTGCCAGACCCCAGCTCATTCACAGAGCCCTAAGGGCCTTTCTGCTGCCTTTCCTCCTGTCCCTTGCTCAGGGTTGGGAGGAGAGAAAGGAAGAGCAGGTGAGGTTTGTGGGTGCCAATGATTGAGCTGGGGAGCAGAGCCATCACATCCAAAATGATCTAAAGGCTATGCTAGTTCTAAAGAGTTCTCTTCAGCTCCTTTCTTGGAGGCCTTACATCTCCCACAGGAACCTGCAAATGCTGAGATCCCTCCATCCCTCCCTCTTTCAGCAATTAAATTGAGAGTACCCAAGGCAGAGGCTTTCTTTCAATTCTGTTTGCACCCTAAAGCACCCCATGCTCTGCAGCTATGCCAGGAAACTTGCAGAAGGAACGCACTCCTCTGGACAAGCAGGTGGATGTTCCCAGGAATCTCAGGAGGCATGGCATACTGTCAGCTGTGTTGATGGAGCTGGTCAAATGCCTCATCTCCATGTCTGTAATGGTGGCCTAGGTGCCTGCTTCACGTTTAAGCTCTCTCTCTGGATGCTGGCATGTACTGAGCAACCTGGTCTGACCTCAGAGCTTGCCCTGCTTGGAGCTGGGCGTTGCACTACCAACCTCCTTAGCTGCCTTCCACCCTGAATTCTCCTATGAGCATATGATGCAGAGACCCTCACCTCCACCTTCATCTTTTCTCAGAGGGCATGTGTGAAGGCACAGGCTCTTGGAAGGGTTGGTGGGAAAGAGTCTTCTGAGGGTCTCTAGTCCAGCCTCCAGGCTGGCTGTGGCTGTGGAGCAGAAACCTGAAGAGCTCCAAAGGTGGAGATCATACCAACGCTCCTCCTAGTCCATTTTCTTTTTCTTGAGGCTCAGCCTGAAGCTCCCAAGAGGCAGTTTGTGGCTGTTGCCTCTGTCATATCATTGGCCACTGCAGAAGAGAGCTTGGCTCCATCATCTCTCCACGTAGGTGTAGGCTCTTATGAGGTTGCCCCGTGCCTCCACTTCAGCAGGCTAGAGAGGCCCAGTTCCCTCAGACTCTCCTCACAGCTCCTGCTTTAGGCTCCTCACTCCATCTTGGCAGGCCTCCTCCGCACCCTCTCCAGTCTCTCCATTTCCTTTTGAAAGGCAAAGCCCACTGGCTCATATGGCAGCCATCAGGACTCGCAGGCCCTTCTCCTCAGGGCACTCCTTAGCTGCTGTGCTCACTGCCTGTGCTGCTGCCTGGAGTTGTTCTGCAGCTTTTCCTTCTCAACCTTCCGGTTTCTGTTGGCCAAATCCCCAGGGGGTCAAGGTCCCTCTGGACTGAACCTCCAGCAGGCAGGCATTCAAAGTACATCTGCTGATGTCCCTCCTGAGGCATGATGCCTCTAACAAGACCAGAACTTAAGTAGCAACAGGACACTACAGATAAGAAAAGAGTAGTAGTGTCATGGAGTTGCTAATCAAGGTAGAAAGCACTGAGATAACCATCTCAGAAACAAGAAAGGAGGGTGCAAAGTGAGGAAATGCAGCGCCAGTGGGGAAATGGTGAAAAGGGGTCGACTTTTTGCAAGGGAGTGGATAAGGTTGGTTAAAGAGTAGGAGTGGAGAGGTGGGGAAAGAGTGAAAAGGGAATGAATGGGGAAGCAAGGAAATGATCAGGGCTGTTTGGGGATACCTGTCAAGTAGCCCTGCATCTGAGCCACACAGCCTGGAGCAGCACAAGAAAGCTGCAGCTGCTCTGACTATATGAACATCTGACTTCCATGGTCACAGGAAACCTGTGAACTTTCCTTACTGTCACCACTGCCTTACTGAGGCATGCTTTACCATTGGTAAGTCAGTCCATGCTGCCTGCTTTTGGACACATTCTTCTCTTTAGGTGCCCAGAAATGTCCCTCAAGAGGCCTCTCATTGATGGCCCACTCCTCACCAAAGCAAGCTTGTACAGCTTGTGGTTCCCTGGGTTGCACTTTTGGCCCTTTCAAAGATGGGTGCAGCATTGGCATGTCCTCACTCACAAGAGACCTCTACTAATCCCATTTCAAAAGGGATATTCCAAAGAAATATCAGTCTTCCCCTGTAACTCCTTTACCACCATTTTGCCTGTTATATGGTGTATTTAGTTTCTCTGATCTTTCATATACTTGCACCTGTCCAGATACAATGAGCATTTCTGAAGTCATCTTGTCAGATGCAGACGGCCGAGGCAAAGGCCCTTTCCATTATTCTCCACTTTTCTCCTCCCCTCACTCTTTGTTCATTCCATCCCTCTCACCTATGCTGCTGCTTGGAGGTTCCAGGAGTAAAAGTTGGCCTCTCTTTCAGTAGTCTAATTCTCTCTGTAGCCAACTTTTTAGTTATGTTTCTATCCAGCTTTTTGTATCTACCCATCTAAAACATTTCTGACAAGATTATCCTTTGTAAAAAGGCAACCTCACTAGAGGCAGCTTGTACTGAGCCTATGGTTACAGAGTGTGTTGATTGTTTATGAAAACTGATCATGCTTTACTTTTCTTGTCTTACAAATAGGAAAAAATCTTCTGTGCCTGTGTGCAGCCAGTTCTCTAAGGAGAGCAGGCGGGAGATGGTGCAAAGGAGCTGTAACATCCAGCTGCAGACTTCAGTGGAGAAGTCTGATGCAAGGAAGAGTGATGCGAGTCCCAGGTGGCCAATGTCAGAAATGGTGAGGCTGGGGAGGTGAGGAGCAAAGTTCTCCATACAGTGTCAGACCTCAAGGGACTGCTTTTCCTACCTGTCCAGACCTCCTGAGAGACACTCTGCATCAATATTAATGAGAGAAAGCTTCTATCACCTCTTCTTTAAACTGAAAAAGTAATTAAAAATATACTTTAAAAAAACCTCATTCTTATTAGGTGCACTTTGAAATCTTCCTCCTTCTCTACAGTATGAAATGACTCCAATTAGCTGTACAAGTCTTGAAGACTTGAAGAAAATTAGGAAGAGAAATAGTTCATTAGGCTTTCTGTATTTTAATGAGCCCCATGATGTATTTGGTACTGAATCCATGAACCTCAGACACTGGGAGGAGATTGAACAAACCTCTCAAGAAGTCCAAGTCAGAAGCAAAACCCAAAGTACCTTGAAGCACTGATTGGCCCCACTGAGGGCCTTAACTGACAAAGCCTCCCCAGGGACTCGTTAGAGCAGAGAATTGGAGGCTGTGATTGCAGGTAGGCAAAGGCACTGTGCAGGTGGCTGTAATGCTGAGAAAACCCTTGCTTTGTCTTATGAAGCACAAAAGGCCAAGCCCTGATCCCCAGGCCATGGGAAGGCAGGTCCTGTCCCTCATGTGTAGCTAAGGGCTCTTCCTGGGGGCAGTGGGATGTGAGGTGAGCAATGCCAAGTGTACGAAAACTGTGCCACACCTCCCGGTCTCCCCAAGCAGAGATGAGGAAAGAACCAAAGTTCAGAACCTCACAATAAAGTTCCTCCTGCTAGGCCTCAGTGGCAGAAGCAACTGCCATGGCCAAGGGGACAAAGACCTGGGTTCCTTTGGCCTTTCAGCCTTGCCAGAGCACTTGACCATCTCTACTGCAGGCTGTCCCACACTGTCCCATGCCTGCACGTCATTCTCCTCTTAGGCTGCAGACATCCGTCTTTATTTCCCGCCTTGCTCTCACCCTGGCATTTCTGTACCTTCACTGATGTCTCTCGACTCATCGCCGGCTTTTCCTTGAAACACAAAGCCATGGGCTGATCCACGCTCCCTCTGGGTGACCTCTTGCACCACAGCAGTACCCTTCGAGTGACACAGCAGTGACCCTTCTTCCTCCTGATAGCCAGTCTCTACCTTCTAAGTTGCACTTCGTGATATTTTTTTCTCTCTCCTGCTTTTTCCCACTACCACGGAAAGCTTGACCATCTCAGAAAGGACCCTTCAAGCAGGCAACCCAACCCGTTAGCCTTCTTGTGGCCTTTCACCTGACCAGAGAGAAGTAACCTCACCAGGATCTTCTAAACCACATGACTGCTGCTGGCCTTTCAGCTCCTCATATAGATGCAACCAAGCCATGTGCCTGTGGCTGTCCCATCATGTACTCGGGTGGAATGGACATGACAACTGCTATCCAAGCCTGTCCTGGTTTAACCCCAGTCAGCAACTAAGCACCACGCAGGCACTTCCCCTCCCCCTCCCAGTGGGGTGAGGAGGAGGAAAGGAAAAAAAAAGTAAAACTCGTGGGTTGAGATAAGAACAGTTTAATAACTCAAGTAAAATACAATACTGACAATGATAATAATGAAATATAATAATAATAATAGTAATGAAAAGGAATAGAACAAAAAAAAGGAGGAGGATGGGAAGGAAAAAAACATGTGATGCACAATGCAATTGCTCACCACCCGCTGACCGATGCCAGAGCAGCAATCCGCACCTCCCGGCTAACTCTCCCGTCTTTATATACTGGGTATGACGTTCCATGGTATGGAATACCCCTTGGGCTAGTTCAGGTCAGCTGCCCTGGCCATGCTCCCTCCCAGCTCCTTGCACACCTGCTTGCTGGCAGAGCATGGGAAACTGAAAAGGCCTTGGCTTAAGATAAATGCTACTTAGCAACAACTAAAACATCAGAGTGTTATCAACATTATTCTCACACTAAATCCAAAACACAGCACTGTACCAGCTACTAAGAAGAGAGTTAACTCTGTCCCAGCTGAAACCAGGACAATATCCACCCTTTATTCTATACCATTTATGTTATGCCCAGATCCCACACTTTCTGATACATCTCCAATTAATCACCCTCACTTTTCCTGTCTTTTAATATATACACACAGATATCATTCCCACAGTCTATGGCCATCTCTATCAAATGTCTGTTGAGTTCATTCAGTCCATGACTTTGAGCTCCATCTATCGTAACAGTCTGTCTGGGCAGGAGGATGATGCAAAGTTCCGCTCAGTCGGCAGAACAGGATTGGGCTTCGGTGTGGTGTGGTAGGCGGGTGACATTGGCGCAGCAGGAGGATGGTGTGTGGTGTCGGATTGTTGCATGCTGAAGTCAGTCCTGGTTCCATCCCTACTGCACTTCACTCAGTTTTGTCAAAGTTCATTCTTCATTAATCTAAGTAATTCTTACTGTAATACCATTAATATAGCATATAACAATTATAATAATGATGACATAGAGTGGCAAGATTATTATAGCAATTGATATCATACAATTTAATCTGTTGGCTGTTCTCACCTAAAATCAAGTCCCCTTGAGGCACACATCGGACTTCCCCATCCTTCTGCATCACCCACCAAGTGCACCCAGGCCCTTGAGCAAAAGCAATCCCACAAATGGGTTTGCCTTTGCCTGAGGCAGGAATAACCCAAACTGTTTTTCCTAGCATATTTTTTATGTGCACTACAGGAACTTTATAGCCTTCTACTGTACGTAAAAGTTCTAACTGGGCAGGGCCAGCTCGATTGGCAGACCCTCTAGTGTTTGACTAACCAGGTGGCCTTTGCTAGATGTGTATCCCAATGTCTGAAGGTCCCACCACCCCTTGCTCTCAATGTAGTCTTTAACAGTCCATTGTATCGCTCGATTTTCCCAGAGGCTGTGTGCATGATAGGGATGTGATACACCCACTCAATGCCGTGCTCTTTGGCCCAGGTGTCTATGAGATTGTTCCGGAAATGAGTCCCATTGTCTGACTCAATTCTTTCTGGGGTTCCATGTTGCCATAAGATTGCTTTTCAAGGCCCAGGATAGTGTTCCGGGCAGTGGCATGGGGCACGGATATTTTTCCAGCCAGCCAGTGGTTGCTTCCACCATTGTAAGCACATGGCGCTTGCCTTGGCGGGTTTGTGGGAGTGTGATATAGTCAATCTGCCAGGCCTCCCCATATTTGTATTTCAGCCATCGTCCTCCATACCAAAGAGGCTTTAACCGCTTGGCTTGCTTAATTGCAGCGCATGTTTCACATTCATGGATGACCTGTGCGATAGTGTCCATGGTCAGGTCCACCCCTCGATCACGAGCCCATCTATATGTTGCATCTCTTCCCTGATGCCTGAGGTGTCGTGGGCCCACCGAGCCATGAATAATTCACCCTTATGCTGCCAATCCAGATCCACCTGAGCTACTTCAATCCTAGCAAGCCTTGTCTACCTGTTGATTGTTTTGATGTTCTTCAGTGGCCCGGCTCTTAGGTCCATGAGCATCTACGTGACGTACTTTCACAACCAAGTTCTCTAGCCGGGCAGCAATATCTTGCCACAATGCAGCAGCCCAGATGGTTTACCTCTGCGTTGCCAGTTACTCCGCTTCCATTGCTGCAACCACCCCCACGGAGCATTTGCCACCATCCATGAGTCAGTATAGAGATAAAGTATTGGCCATTTTTCTCGTTCAGCGATGTCTAAAGCCAGCTGGATGGCTTTCACCTCTGCAAACTGACTCGATTCACCTTCTCCTTCTGCAGTTTCTGCAACTTGTCGTATAGGACTCCATACAGCTGCCTTCCACCTCCGATGCTTTCCCACAATGCGACAGGACCCATCAGTGAACAGGGCATATTGCCTCTCATGTTCTGGCAGTTTATTATACAATGGGCCTCTTCAGCACGCGTTACCTCCTCCTCTGGTGATATTCCAACATCTTTGCCTTCTGGCCAGTCCGTGATCACTTCCAGAATTCCTGGGCGACTGGGGTTTCCTACTCGACTTCGTTGTGTGATCAGTGCAACCCACTTACTCCACGTAGCATCAGTTGCATGATGTGTAGAAGGGACCTTCCCTTTGAACATCCAGCCCAGCACTGGCAGTCGGGGGTGCCAACAGGGAGCTGTGTTTCAGTACCAACCACTTCTGGGGCAGCTCGAACTCCTTCATATGCTGCTAAGATCTCCTTTTCAGTTGGAGTATAGTGGGCCTCAGATCCTCGATAGCCCCGACTCCAAAAACCCTAGAGGTCGACCTCGGGTCTCCCTGGGTGCTTTCTGCCAGAGACTCCACGTAGGGCCATTCTCCCCGGCTGCACTGTAGAGCACATTTTTAACATCTGGTCCTGCCCGGACCGGCCCAAGGGCTACTGCATGAACTATCTCCCGTTTAATCTGTTCAAAGGCTTGTTGTTGTTCAGGGCCCCATTAAAATCGTTCTTCTTCCGGGTCACTTGATAGAGAGGGCTTATAATCAGACTATAATTTGGAATATGCATTCTCCAAAAACCTACAACACCTAAGAAAGCTTGCGTTTCCTGTTTACTAGTCGGTGGGGACATAGCTGCTATTTTGTTAATCACATCCATTGGATGTGACGACGTCCATCTTGCCATTTTATTCCTAAAAACTGAATCTCCTGTGTGGGTCCCTTCACCTTGCTTTGTTTTATGGCAAAACCAGCTTTCAGAAGGATTTGGATTATTTTCTCCCCTTTCTCAAAAACTTCTTCTGCTGTGTTGCCCCATACGATGATGTCATCAATGTATTGCAGGTGTTCTGGAGCTTCACCTTTTTCCAGTGCAGTCTGGATTAATCCATGGCAAATGGTGGGGCTGTGTTTCCACCCCTGGGGCCAGTCGATTCCAGGTGTACTGGACGCCCCTCCAAGTGAAAGCAAACTGTGGCCGGCACTCTGCTGCCAAAGGGATTGAGAAAAATGCATTAGCAATATCCCTTGTGGCGTACCACTTAGCTGCTTTTGACTCCAGTTCATATTGAAGTTCTAGCATGTCTGGCATGGGAGCACTCAGCGGTGGTGTGACTTCATTCAGGCCATGATAGTCTACTGTCAGTCTCCATTCTCCATTAGACTTTTACACTGGCCAAATGGGCCTGTTAAAGCGTGAGCGAGCCCTGCTGATCATTCCTTGGCTCTCCAGTCGACAAATCAGCTTATGGATGGGGATCAGGGAGTCTCGGTTGGTTACGATATTGCCGCCGGTGCACCCTTGTAGTAGCGATCGGCACCTGTTGTTCTTCGACCCTCAGCAACCCCACAACTGAAGGTCCTCAGAGAGTCTGGGCAAGGTGGACAACTGTCCAATTGCCTCTGTCTCCAAGGCAGCCTTTACCAAAGGCCCACCGATACCCCTTTGGGTCCTTGAAATACCCTCTCCTGAGATAATCTATGCCAAGAATGCACGGAGCCTCTGGGCCAGTCACAATGGGGTGGTTTTGCCACTCATTCCCATTTAGGCTTATTTCAGCCTCCAATACAGTTAGCTGTTGAGATCCCCCTGTCACCCCAGAAATACAAATAGCTTCTACCCCTTTACAGCTTGATGGCATTAGAGTACACTGTGCACTGGTGTCTACCAGAGCTTTATACTCCTGTGGATCTGATGTGCCAGGCCATCGAATCCGCACAGTCCGGTAAACCCGGTTGTCCCTTTCCTCCGCCTGGCTGGAGGCAGGGCCCCTCTAGTCCTGGTCATAAGAGTCTCCACTCACTATTGTAAAAACGGATTAGAGTTCCTTTTCATAGAATCAGGAGTAAGATCAGCCCTTCCACTCTGTCGGCCACACTGCTCGCAGTGCTCGCTGGAGGCTGAAGCAACCATTTTCCTGGAAGAACCCTCATTTGTGGTTGGTTGTCTTCGCAATTCACTACCCGTGCATCTAGGACCGAGGTAGTTTTCCATCCCACTTCCTCATATCCTCTCCTGGTCAAGCAGGTAAAACCACAGGGTACCCCGTGGTATATACCTTCTCTCTCCTCTCTCTTGCCCAGAAGAATACCTTCTCCTAATAGCTGAGGTATTGGTCCGTACAGGTGGGCGGCCAAACTTATCCTCAATCGCTGCAACTCTTGGACCATTTCTCGGCTAGTATGTCTGGCAGTTTCTCCACAGCCGCTACGAGGGAAAGTGAGACTTTCTTCGTACTGCTGAAGTCAGCGAGCCAATTCATCTACTGTCGGTCCTCCTCGTCTTTCCCCTCCTCGTCTTTCCAGTCCATTACTGCCAATGCATTGGCATATGATGATGGTGTGCTTCGTACAAACTTCCGCCACATGGGTTGTGCACATTGGACTTCATCTGGATCTGTGGGTAACTGCCCATCATCTGGTCATAATAAACCATCTCCCGCATGGCTAATTCCCTCAGGTACTGGATACTTCTCTCCATGGTGGTCCACTTGCCTGGGTGACATACAACATCTTCCTTGAAGGGGTACCTTTTCCCTCATGCCTGATAGAAGTCTCCTCCAGAGGCTGAGGCTTGCGGTTTTTTTCCAATTGTCTTGTCAATGCCCCCTTCCCTAGAAAGGGATCCCAACTGCTTGGCCTCCTTTACCCTCTAATTCCAAGCTACTTGCCCCATTATCCCAGCATCGGAGCAGCCAGGTGATAATGTGCTCGCCTGGATGACAGCTGAAGTCTTTGCGCATATCTCGCAGCTCACTCAGGGATAGTGACCAGGCGATTATCTCCAGTTCTGCCTCTTCCTCCTGTTCTCGTGATGACCCTGCTTCACCTCATCCTTCGCTAAGCGAACTCTTTTTTTGTATATTTCCTCTTCTGTATAGGGGCGATGATTGATATTGGCACCGGTTGATTCTCTAGTTCAGCTGCATCATCCATTGCCAAGGTTTGAGTTGCCACAGTGCCTGTTGCTGGGGTTTGAGTAGCCACCACTGCTTGTCGCTGGGGTTTGGAGTAGCAGCCAGTACCTGTTGCCAGAGTCTGCAAGTGGCCGTAGTGCCTGTCGCCAGAGTTGGAGTAGCTGCAGTCGTGGAGGCTGATCTCTGGTGGTATTTTTAAATAGTTGTTTAACCCTAGGCAAGATTCTGAATCACATTCAGAACAGGCTGATTCCTAGCAATAGGACCATACTAAGTTCAACATCCCAAGGATATTCAAAATTTACAAAACTCCTTCAATGCTATTGCAATTAACCTGGCAGAGAAAGGAAGATGTGGGAAGATGTCTCTCCCAACAGGTTGGCTCCCCGAGGAGAAAAGGTAGAAAGTGCAGTTATTAATATTCTCTAGGAGATAGCACCCGAAGTACGGAGATCTCTCCTCCACAGATTGGTTCCCAGAGGAGAAAAGGTAAAAGGTACAATTATTAACAGTCTCCCATAGGCAGCTCCCGAAATACAGAGGTGACAACAATGCCGAGTACAAACACTGCCGATTAGTTTCACGGCTTGCACTTCTATCATATCATAAAACCAGTGTTACAAACAACAACAACGTGATAACTCTAGCCCGGTTCCCACAGATGATAAACAGCACAACAGGGAGCAACACTGCAAGTAGGGCATTACATAACTCAACTTTCAAGAACCACAACACCAACTTTGAGAGCAAACGAACCCACATTGTAACCAGTAACTATCAAACCAATACAATGAATACTTACAACAAGTTTGTTTTAACACACTCTGACCAGATCTGTCGTTATCTCAACCCTTCGGGCCCCACGTTGGTGCCAAAAAGGCTGTTGTGGTTTAACCCCAGTCAGCAACCTCAGCACCACGCAGCCATTTCCCCCTCCCCCTCCCAGTGGGTGAAGAGAGGAAAGCAAAGGAAAAAAAAGTAAAACTCGTGGGTTGAGATAAGAACAGTTTAATAACCAAAGTAAAATATAAATACTAACAATAGTAATAATGAAATATAATAATAGTAATGACAAGGAATGCAACAAAAAGAAGGAGGGGGGAGAAAAAAAAACCAGTGATGCCCAATGCAATTGCTCACCACCCACTGGCCAATGCCCAGTTAGTTCCCGAGCCCACGATCCGTGCCTCACGGCCAACTCCCCCTCTTTCTCTACTGGGCATGACGTTCCATGTATGGAATACCCCTTGGCTAGTTCGGGTCAGCTGCCCCAGCTATGCTCCCTCCCAGCTTCTTGCACACCTGCTTGCTGGCAGAGCATGGGAAACTGAAAAGTCCTTGCTTAAGATAAAGCGCTACTTAGCAACAACTAAAACATCAGAGTGTTATCAACATCATTCTCACACTAAATCCAAAACACAGCACTTGTACCAGCTACTAAAAAGAAAGTTAACTCTGTCCCAGCCGAAACCAGGACACCTAGTCAGTCATGGACTGCCTGTGTGAAAAAAAGGGAGGGCTGAGGCAGGTGGAAGGGACATGTCTGGGTGCTGGCTCTGAGACCCCTCTGTTACAGCCACCCAACCTGCTGTGGCAGGCAGGAGGGCAGCCACGCTCATGGACACCCTGCTCAGCCCTGTCTCCTCTGAGCAGACCTGACACCAAGCAGCATGTCACCTCAGAACCACCCCTGGGCCTTCAACTTGGCGGGGTTCACCTGGAAAGGAGAACAGTCCCCCCACAGCCCCAGACCCTGTGAAGGCACAGCAGCTCCTGGGGGGCAGCCCCACGGCTGGACGCTCACCGTGGCATGAGGAAATGGAAGACAGTGAAACTGCAGGACTCCTGGTCCTGGGTCCAGGAGATCCCCATCACAGACTGACTGCCCCCTCCATCTCAGCCCCTCTCCACAGGCCAGCACAAGAGTCCTGGCCAGGGGACAGAGCAGCCTGCCCTGAGCAGGTGCCTGCAGAAAGAAGTTTCTCTCTTCTCACGGATTCCTCCCTGCAGGCACACAAATGCTCCCTTGCTCTTCTCCACAGTCATCCCTGCTCTCCAGAGAGCCTTTCCTCAGGTAAGTGTGTCCATGCTGGCCTGGCCGGCCGTTCCTGCTTCCCTCCCCATGGTCCCTGCAGGGCCCCAGGCTGGCGGTGCACTCTGCAGAGCGAGGGGCTGTGGTGCCCTTTGGCCACGGGGTGAGCCTGCACTGCCATGCTGGTTGGGGTGGGATCAGACCCAGCCAGAAAGGGATCACTGCTGCTGAGCCCCTTTCCATCTTTTGTGATCTTCGGAGCAGAAAAAGGAGTCCCAGAAAAGCACCAAAACATTTCAAAACAGATGCTGAGTGAAGTGCCAGTAAGAACCAGGCAAGTGCTTCCTGGCAAGGAGTCTGTCCTGAGAAGGGGTCCAGCCTCTGCCACTCTGGAGAGCAAAAACCAGCAGTGTCCATGCCCCCGGACACAAAGGGCGACCTTTGCAAGACCACCCTTCCTATGAACCGTTTTAGATGTGTCCTTGAGGACGGGGTATAATGGCTTACATTGGAAACCCTGATTTAATTGGCATTGCCCAGAGATACTTCATCTCTGGCCTTTGTAGATACTGATACTCTCAGGAAAATTTCACCAACACCTGAAGGGTTATTGAAAGAAGCTCCACCGTGTTTGCTTCTCAAGACATGGGATAGCAGAGGCCAAGGAAGGATGTTTTGGGTAGTGTCCTGGGATTGGGAAAATGAAGCCTTCTCCCTCTCCCTGAGACCCTGCCCTCCTCAGTGAGCTGTGTGAGAAACTCTGCCAACTCCATCTGAACTCACAGTCATGTCAAGTCATTTCTGTCTAACTGCAGCCACTCTTGTCCTGCCAGCTCATGATCTGAGCTGCATTTGAGCCCAAACCATTTCAGTTCACACTACCTCCATCTTCCTTC
The DNA here is from genome assembly GCF_018139145.2 of Gymnogyps californianus. Lineage (NCBI taxonomy): Eukaryota > Metazoa > Chordata > Aves > Accipitriformes > Cathartidae > Gymnogyps > Gymnogyps californianus. The sequence continues at coordinate 587,819 of NW_026114191.1, read as the reverse complement.
TGACACTGGCTATTGCGTGACACGACTGTCCTGGATCTCCAGCAGGATGGGCACGAGTTGCATTCCTGAACTGGAACATTTTCCCTTGCTTGAAATGTGAATGCAGCAGGCTTGAGCCAAGAGGCCCAAGAAACCCGGCTTCCCATAGGGCCCACTAATGAAAGCATCCCACAGGCTGTGGGGCTTTCTCTTTACTGGCAGACAATTGGGGAATATGGACAATACAGCTTCACTTATTTTTCTTCTCTCTTTTCTAACTTGGCTCTCACCATTTAAGATTTAGCCATCTTTGCTACTTGAAAACTGTTTTTGAAAAACTAGTACAGCAGTGTGAGGTTTTTTTAATGTTTGCTGCAGGAGGTGTCTGGGATCTTCTTCTTGGGAACCCTTCTGGGGTTGTGTCATGAGTTTGGCTGAGCCCTAATGATTGTTCTGCCTCCAGCTCCTTTCTAGAGAAGCCTGAGCCGGAGTTCGAAGGACTCAGAGTTATGGGGAAAGGCAGGCCTGGCCAGAGCATTTACAAACGTGCCAGCAGTTCAGAAGGTTCAGCCTCCTTTGAGAGCCAATGAAGCAATGCTCCCTGTCTGCAGCCCCTGGGGAGAGCCGAGGTGTGCCTGGGTCCTTAAAGGAATCCTTGGTGCTATAAAACCCCCCGGGCACTGTGCAGAGCAGGAGCATTTGGGTGCTGCTCAAGACTCCCCACAGGAACCGCTGGGAGAAGAGGACAAGGGCAGAGCAGAGCATGAAACCTGGCTCAGGGTGGCAGAGAGATTGAGGAAGGAAGGACATGGGAGGGAAGCGGCAGAGGGTGAGAGCCCAACCATGGTCTTTGTTCCCAGCACCATCAGCGCAGAGGTCACCCCTTCCTGCTGAGCATTGCGTGGTGGGTGCTGGATGTCCTGAGGCCCCGTGGTGTTTATTTTGCTTCTGAGTGTTTGTGCAGTGAAAGTTTGGAAGACCTCAGTTGGGGGTGGATTGCCTCAGCGCTTCGCTTCTCTGCCCTCAGACTGTATCATTTCCCTCTTCCTTTCTGTTCTCTCCTCAAAATCATGCAAGCTTTTTTGTCTCCACCCCTCCTTTTTTCTAACAGTTCTGCAGAGGGGAGAGTTGGGAACTTCCATCATGGTTGTAGTGATTCTGGAAACCTTTCCTGTTCCCCCCGTCATTATCAAACGGCAAAGTAATTCGTCCCAGCCTGGGAGGTGAGTGTAAGAGTGTTTAGGGGAACAAGTATTTCAGTGGGCACGGACTTTCCCAGCCATGCCCTCAGGCAGGTGCTGGGCATGGCCTGATGGCCCCGACCCTTCTCCCTGTACCACCTCACCAGCAGGCACCCTGGGACTCCCTCCCGCTGCTGGCAGTGCTGAGCAGGGAGCCCCAGGAGCACAGCTGGCTGTGCTGAGGTCCTGCTGCTGGGCTGGGATGTGCAGGGAGGCAGCCCCGAGGTTCTCAGGAACTGCTGCTGAGGAGGGAAAGATGTGAAGTCCCTTTCCGTTCTTGCCTGCACAAACTCTCCTTCACGCTGCCTGCTGACCCACAGCTCCCCCGACATCCCTTTTTTTCCTTCCTCCGTGCTTGTGTTGGGTTTTTTTTGATCTCTGCAGTCTGACACACAAGGTAGGTTCAGGCATCCTCTGCGCTTGTCCCACTGCACAATCCCATGTTCATCGAAGCAAGAAACTCTTCACCTGCTTCTTGTCAATGGAAGAAACTGTTTAGGGCTTGTTTAGGGCTGGGGTGGGGCAGGGTGGGGAATCCTCTCCTAAAGCAACTGTTTCCACGAGCTGACACCACTCACCTTGTAATTTCCCAAGCTTCTCCTTCTTGGAGAAGGCATAGCTGCCTTAACTTTTTCACAGAAAAGGCTTGTTTCACAGCACGGTCATTGTCTTCCCTGACACATCTTCTCTCGCCAAAGAGCAAAGGACCTGTGTCCTCCAGAGCTATTCTGGTTGTACTGGGAAAACCTGTGTTCACAGGAACACACAATGTCTCAGTATGAGCAAACACGCAGGGTGTTTCTGTAGTCCAAAGTGAGGAAGAGGCAGCTCCATGGGGCAAATCACCACTGTGATTAGAAGGCGTTGGCTTTGGATGAGCAGATTTGTCCTCTGGAAGAACCTGCGTCTCTCCTCATGGTGTGTGCAGGGGCAAAACCAAACTGTGAACAAAGGAAAAAAATGGTTTGGTTTTTTCTTTCTTTGTTTCTTTTTTTAAGCAGTAAAGTCCACCCCAACTCTTCCTTAATTTAACACAAAAACGCTGTAGGAGGGAAAGACAACCAGACAGCTGGACATCACCAAGGGAGCTCCTGCTGCTGGGACTGGGAAATGTCCCTGAACTCCACACACCACTTCTCCTCCTCACACTCATGATTTACTCAGTGGCTGTGGTTAGGACATCCTCATCATCGTGCTGGTGGTGGCAGACCAGCATCTGCACACTCCCATGTACTTCTTCCTGGGCAATCTGTCCTCCGGGGCAGTGTGAGGAACAGAGAAGGCCTCGGCACTGTGCAAACAGTGTTCAGCCATAGCTAAAACATCGCTGTGTTATCAACACTGTTTTCATCACAAATCCAAAACACAGCACACAAATCCAAACACAGCACCATACGAGCTGCCGTGAAGAAAATTAGCTCCACCCCAGCCACACCCAGTGCACTGAATCTCCCCTCCCTCGTCATTCCTGACAGCAGCTCTGTCTCATTCCCTGCCCATTGCAGACCAATCATCTGCAATATAAATGTGGACACCAAAGGAACTCCTCCCAAGGCCTTGCACAAGCACTTTGACCTCAAAGAGCACAGAGGTGCCTCAGGGAGGTCCCCCCTCCCCAGACATGCTTCCTCAACTGGTGTTTGTAGGACGCATGGATGGTGAATGGAGAAACGTGGCCACCCCCTGAGGATGAGATGGAAAGCCTTGAGAGCTTCTGAACTTTGCAGTTAGTGATTCGGCAGTGATTGGTCGTGTGTCGGGATGCGAGAGAGGGTGGAGGAACTCAGCGAGGAGCAAGGTGTTGGGTTGAGGCCTTCAGCAAATCCTTACAACCATGTCTGAGCCCAGAAACGGAAAGCACTTGGTGTTTGTTGGTGGAGGAGGAGTAGGTGTGCCCTGGGAATGTGGCTGAAAGCCCCTGCACAAAGCAGGAAGGACAGAGAAGTTTCCAGCATGTGTGCGTGCCTCAGCCTTGGAGATGGAGAATGCCAGTTGTGTGAGGGTGGCTGGACAGTGCTCATCACGCCCCATGAGCTGACCTTCCTCTCTTCCCCTCCTTCACTCTCCACACTTGCCTACACTTCAGGAAAACATCCATGAGTCTGGAAAACACATGAACCTCCTAGAGCAATGGCCCATTGCTGCAGGGGAAGAAGGAAGGTTTTCTGAGAGCCGTGGGAGCGCAGGGAGGGAGCAGTGTGTGTGTAGTGGGTGTGTGTGTTAAAGACAAGAAAAGGACCTGTAAGAGCATGGGCTGGTCATGCTAATGTGGAAGAGACTGAGGTTTGGTTTTATGGGTAGCAGCAGAATGAGGACGTGCAGTGCAGTGCTGGGATATGGAGCCAAACTGAGGACGCAAGTTTGGGACTGGGACATCTTAGGTGATTGAGGATCATTAGCCTGACTATGAAAGAAGCTGGATGGGTTGGGGAACTCACAGGCATTGCCACATGCCCAGAAAACCACAGCTTTATGATTAAAGCAAAAAGCACCTGGCACCTAACACCCCACACACACACACCACCCCCCCCACACACACACTAGCTCACACTAGCCCTAGGTATTCCCCTGAGGAACACGTGAGGAAAAGGATCTCCTTTCCCAGGCCCTGGGGTCAGGCTTGGCCATTCTGGTGAGGAACAGACACCAAGGCTTACGTGGCATCAGAGCCACCTGCACATTGCCTTGGCCACCTGCAACCAGCGCCTCCAAGTGTTTGCTTAACCAGCCCCCAAGACAGACACCTTGCCTGGTCGTTCCCTTCATGGCTTTGTCAGTGCTGGCCCTCAGTGGGCCCCAGCACCCTCAGAAACTTGGTGTTTGCTTTGGCTTTCCACTTCTTTAGAGCTTGTCTCTGTAGTTCAGGAACTTGGCACCAGAGGGCTCATTAACATGCAAAACACCCTAACAAGCCATGTCTCTGTGCCTAATTTTCCCTAATTCTTCAGTTCCTGTGTGGCTAATCTGAGAAATTTCAGGAGAGTAGCCAAGCAGAGAAGACTTGAAAGAAAAAGGAACAATAAATCAGGATTCCTTCTTTTTCCAGTTTTCTTTAATTTGCCGCTCACAGAACAAGTGATATCAGCCTTCTCCAATCCAGAGCATCTCCTGATGAAGGCTGACTATGTAGGAAAGGTAAGATCATTTCTGTCAGACACTGATATGGGCCATCTTTGTCCTGTGTCCCATTGTCATTGCTGCTCCCTCTCCTCCCCCCTCCACCACTCATTTCTCTCAGTGGCCTCCTGGGACTCGCATCATGATGTCTCAAATCGAAGCTTTTCCCACTAAAGTCTGTAGCTGAATGATTCAGCTCATTTGCCCCAATTCCCACCTGCTTTCTCTGAAGAACCAGATGCACACAATCACAGAAGAATGTTTCTCACCTGCCAAGAAAAAATAAAAATAATAATTAATAATAATAAAAAAGGATAGAAAACGAAAGGACTAGCTCAGTAAAAACTAATAGATGAAGTCCACGTTTCCTCCACTGAAGTCCACTTTCCACTGTCGTAACCTTAGTGAACACTTTCAGTGAGATACAGAGGAGACCAAGCAGAAACACAGTTGGGGAGGTGGCTGAAGAGACCATCAGGCAGAGTGCTGAAAGGCAAGGCAAGCTTTAAACTGCCTGAAGCTCAGGGCAGCGCCTGGGTAGGTGAGAGGTGTCTGAATGGGAGAGACCAATGGGAAGAGGGAAGCTGGAGGACACTGGAAGATGCACACGCCCAGGCAGTCTGCTGAAAAGGTGCCTTTTAGGAGTGGTCGGTTCAAGCAGGACATGTGGAAACATGTGAAAGAGTGGTGAGAGCCGATACACAGTATACTGGCAGAGCAGTGCCGTGGAGGGAATAGGGAGATCAGTATTTCTTCTCCAGAGCATAGCACATGAGCTGGAAATGTCCATGTTGGCATCATGGGAAAACACTGCCTATGGATGAAAACTGTTAGTGCACCTCAGCTGATGGAACACTGTGCTCGTCTCTTCTTTCAATGTTGAGAACCGTTCCTCATTCTTTCCAGCAGGGCTCAGTGCCCAGGCACAGCCCTGTCACTGCAGGCTTGTCCAGCTGGGCCCAGAGGGTGCTCTGCAACAGAAAGGGAGGCACCAAACGTAGGAGCCTTGCACAAGCCCTTGGAACTCAAGGAGAGATGTGCCTCAGGGAGGTCTTCCTCTCAACACCATGGGCTTTCTCAACTGGTAGTTAGGGGTCCATGAATGTTGGCTGGAGAGCCAGGGTCATTTCTGGAAGGGGAAATGGAAAGCCCTGCTGAGAAACCTGGCTGCTGCCTGGTGCAGGTCCAGGGAATCAGCCGCCAGGGAAGGAGGTGCTGTTCAGGAAGATGTCCGAACCACGTACCTTACCCTGAGAGGATGGGTAGCTTTCACCCACACCCAACCTTCCTTTTGCCTCTTTCCAGCAAGCTCTTGATTCAGAACATTGGCTTTCCTCATTGCTCTCCACAGTGTCTAGTTTTCTTTATTGACAGCATCACCCACCCATTCAGAAGCCTCATTTAGGTGGTCTTATTCATCCCGTGGCATGTCGATCTAAGACATCCATAGCAGCATTTAGGTGCCTCAGTCCCCTTATGTTCATTTGAGGTTTGCACTCCTTAATTAAGAATTGCATCAGTAAAATTCACCTCTTCTCCACAGATGTCTGCCAGACAGCTATTTATGTTTGATGATGCTTTCTAGACCCTCTGTATTCCTTGCAAAGAGCAGCACGCAGTAGCTGAAACACTTCCAAAAACCCTGCTTGGTAGCAAAATGAACCTGAATTAAACGCTTTGCTAGTAGACAAAAGTCAGCTTTGGGTGGACTGAAAAAGCAGTGATGACCCCCTCTCCTTTCTTCCTTTCCTCCCATCGCTTTTGCTCCAGGTTTGGGGAGGAGAGGAAGTTACTAAAGGGCAACATTCTTGAGGTGCCAAGGATTTGAATTCTCCCATGGGCGACTGATGTAGAGACCCTCAGCTTCAGCTGAATCTCTTCTCCTTGGGAACACTGCAGGGCAGCAGCTAAGATGTTACAGTATGTGTGCAGGTGCCCGATACTCTAACAAGATAACAATGTGAGCAATTGCAGGAGGCTACAGGTGATGAAAGGGGCCGCCTGTTTCAGAGTAGAAAGTACCACAGCAACCATCTCAGCAACACATAAGGAGGATACAAAAGAAGAAAAGCATGGCCAACAGGGAAAGGATTAACAGAGGTGGTGGGCTGACCCCAGCCAGCTACTAAGCCCCCACCCAGTTACTTGCTTGCTCCCCCCAACAGCAGCGTGGGGAAGAGAATCAGAAGGGTAAAAGCGAGAAAAACTCATGGGTTGAAATAAAGGAGTTTCATAAGTGAAGCAAAGCTCCGTTTGCAAGCAAAACAAAAAAGGAATTCAGTCACTACTTCCCATCGGCAGAGGATGTTTAGCCATTTCCATTAAAGCTTCCAGGCCTTCATCACATGTAACGGTGACTTGAGAAGACAAATGCCATAACCACAAATGCCCCCGCTCCTCTTCCTTTCCCCAGGCTTTTACTGCTGAGCATGACGTCATCCGTATGGAATATCCCTTTGGTCAGTTGGGGTCAGCTGTCCCAGCTCTATCCCCTCCCAGTTTCTTGCCCAGCCACAGCCCACTTGCTGGCGGGCAGCGTGAGAAACAGAGAAGGCCTTCCTGTTGTGTAAGCACTGTTGAGCAATAGCTAAAACATCGCTTGTTATCAATACTCTTTCAATCACAAATCCAAAACTTGGTACCTTACTAGGCTGCGATGAAGAAAATTAACTCCCTCCCAACCAGCCAGGGTCGGATGGACTTTTTGGGAGCTCTGAGGATGCTAACAGTGAAGAACTTGAGAGGGGGGAAAAGGGAAGCAGGAAAGGAAAGGGGAGGCCAAGGATGTCATTGGTGCTCTTTGGGGTGCCTGTGATGCAGCCTTGTACCTGATGGGAATTATTGCCACAGCCAGAGGGAACCTGAGTGCTTTCCTTAATGTTCCGGCCATGAAGGGGAAGGAATGGAAGTGTCATCCAGGCTGGAAGGGACCTTGGAAGATGTCTGTAGACAAGCCAACTCAAAGCAGGGTCACATCGGGTTGCTCATGGTTTTATGCAGGTGGGTCTGAGACACTTCCAGGGATGGAGGCAGCGCGCACTCTCTGGGAAACAGCTTCCCGTGTCTGACTGTCCTCATGTTGCAAAGGTTTCTCCCTGTATTGAGCCTGACCCTCTCGTGCTTCAGCTCATTGCCTCCTGTGCTCCTGTCTTGCACCACAGTGACTTCTTGGAAACCTCACCGTCGGCAGTGCAAGGCTGTTAGGTCCTCGCCCTCAAAGCCCTCCATTCTCCAGGGTGAACAAGCCCAGCTCCTTCCCCTCTCCTAACAGGGCAAGTGCTCCAGCCCTGACCATCTTTGTGGCCCTTTACCGAACTGCTTCCAGTTTGCCAATGTCTCTCTGGCCTTGTGGGGCACCAAAACCTGGGTAAGCAGTCTGGATGTGGTGAAACAAGTGGTAAGCAGAGGGAGATAATGACTTCCCCTGGCTGTGCTCCTGCTCGTGCAGCCCAGCGTGCTGTTGGCCTTCCATGTTGATGGCTCATCTTTTGCCTAATGAAACCCAAGGACTCACCTAGGCAGTCCCTGCCCTATCTCATTGCAGAGCTTTGTCTACTTCAGGGGAAGGACTTTGAATTTGTCCTTATTGGATACCATGAGGTTCCTATTGGTCCGTGCCACCGGCCTGTCTATGTCCTTTGTGGTGGCAACCCTGCCCTCCAGTGTAGCGTCTGCTCTCCTCAGTGTGATGTCTTCTACAAATGTCATGAAAAATCACTCTCGCATTTCCTCCAGGTCATTAAAAAGACATGAAGCAGGGCAGGTTGCCAATAGAGCCCTGCAGGACCCGACTAGCTAGATGCCTCCAGGCAGAGGACCACGTATTGTCCATGTACCTCCAAGCTCACCTCTCCAGCTGGTTTTTACCCATCTGCTTATCCCCCTTGCAGGCCATAATATCCTACTACTGAATATTGCAGGGGACGATGCTGAAAGCCTTGCTGACCTCCAGGTAGAAGAGCACCACTGCTCTCCCCTGTCCAGCAATCCTGCCCTTCCTTCCGAAAAAGCAAAGAGGCTGGCCGGGCACAATCTCCTGTGGGTAAATCCAGTCGCCTGCCTTTCAGACACCCAGAAAGGGGATCCGAGTGGACACACTCAGGGGCACAGCCTGCTCAACCTTTGGGCATTTTTGAAAGGTGCATGCAATGTTTGGGTGCTCCCAGTCATCAGGAAGTTCCCCAGTCTCCATGACCTTCCAATGATGATTGAGAGTGGCCTCACTCTGACATTGGTCTGCTCGCTCCTTGGGATGCCGCCCCTCCAGCCCCACGGACTGGAAAGGACTGAGTTTGCTCCAGTGACACCGGAATTGATCCACGCCCACTGCTGGTTGTTTTCCTCCAGAGTCCTGCCTCAAGGAGCAAAGGTTTGGGAGACCTTGCTGGGGAAGACTAAGGCAAAGAAGGCATAGAGAATAATCTCAGATCTATCTACACTTGCTCTTACTAAGTTCAGCAGTGACCACACAGTATCTTGGATTTTTTCTTTAACTGTTTTGGAAGTAGTAACAGCTCCTCTGGATGCCCTTGAACCTCTTGCAGGGGCCCACACTCGGAGGCCTTGGCTTCCCTAAAATCACCCCGATTTCTAAATTCCTCCTTGAGTCCCTGCATCCACATCCTGAATGCTTTTTCTTTTCTATGGAGCTTCTTGATGAGTTCCTTCTTTAGCCAAGCTGCTCTCCTGAAATGTCTGGTTGTTTTCCTGCTTATCGGTCTGGACAGTTCTTGTGCTTGGAAGATGCTTTCCTAAGAGATCAACCGCTCTGGACGTGGATGCCTTTCCCGTAGGTCCTGTGCTGCCCCTACCAGCCACACGCAGTTGTGCTGGAGAGCCCTGGCATCTCGCATAGCACCACAGGCCTGTATTTGGCCATTGAGAACCTGCCCTGAATTAGGTGAAGCAATGGGGGATGTCCATGAGCCAACTGCCATTACAGTCAATGGAGATCTAGGAAATAGAGCTGATGGAGAAGAGAAGGAGAGGACTTAGCTCCATTTGGTCACCTGACTACCTCTATGCACTGCTGTGGACATCAGGAAAAGGGAACTTTTTAGTTGTCCTAAACGTAAACATCTGCTGTCTTTTCGGTGTAC
>NW_026114191.1:548526-577883 GCF_018139145.2 Gymnogyps californianus | reverse complement strand
GCTCAGGGGGAACCTGCTGTGAAAGAGGCTGAAGGAATCCCTGATGTTCCCTCCCTCAGCTGGGGAGAGACACTTCTTTCCACTCTGTCGTATTACTCTATCAGAAAAGGAGCTGGGCATGAGAATCACTTGTTTGGTCCCATATTTAGGCAGGACATCAGGAAGGTGACAGGGTAGGATCTATTATTGCAAGCTGGAGGAGATGTCTTCAGCGGAGTGAATGTAGGCCTATCATTGTGGGTTTGTAGTGCTAGGGCTAGAAAGACATTCAGCTCTCTTTTGTCCATGCCATGTCTCTGCTCTGAAGCAAAGCCTTTGCCCGCACGGGCTCTTGGACACTTGGTGCCAGCTTTCCTTCTGGCAAGTCAGAGCTTGCCTGGTGCCACAGCTGGGCTGCTTCAGGCCAGATGTGCAGCAATGCCCTCAGCCAGGGGCACACAGGATGAGCTGGAGCCGTTACTGTCAGAGACAGAGCTGTGACCCTGATGGAATCCATTGCCAAGGTGTGGAGGCAGAGGTTAGTACAGCTGGTCTTCAAGGACAGCATCCGCCAAGCACAGCGAGAGTCCAAAAAAAATCAGTCTGTAAAACCTGTGAGGCAATTCAAGGGCACCATAATGAGTGTTTGCTACTTCAGCAACGGTTCAAAGAGAAACCAAGATACTGCGTGGCCACTGCTGAATTTAGAAAGAGCAGGTGCAGATAGATCTGCGCTACTCCATGTCCTCATTGCCTCAGTCGTCACCAGCAAGGTCTCGCAGGCCTTTGTGCCTCGAGGCAGGACTCTGGAGGAGAACAGCCGGCAGTGGCTGGGGATCAAGTTAGGTGTCCCTGAGCAAAGGCAATCCTTACCGGTGTATGGGACAGGAGGGCAGCATCCAAGGAAGCTGAGAGAGCAGGCTGATGCCGCAGGGAGGCCACTCTCCATCTGAAAGGTCATGGAGACTGGGGGGGACTCCCTGATGACTGGCAACACCCAAACATTGCCTGCACCTTTCAAAAGTGCCCAATGGATGAGCAGGGGAATGAAAGGCTGTGCTCCAGAGCGTGTCCACTTGGATGGCATTTCTGGGTGTCGGAAGGAGAAGGTGACTGGATTGACCCAGGGGAGATTGTGCCTGGCCAGCCTCTTTGCTTTCTGGTGGGGACGTGGGGGAGCAGTGATTGTCTTTCAGCTGGAAATCAGCAAGGCTTTCAACATCATCCCCCACAACTTGTGTCCAGGATAGGATCTTATGGTCTGCATGGGTGGATAAGGAGATGGGTAAAAAACCCAGCTGGATGGTGGGGCAGAGGGGACGTGGTCAAAGCGTGGTACTCTGCCTGGAGACCTGTACCTAGTAGGGAACTGCAAGGGTCTGTCCTGCAGCCTGCCCTGTTCACATGTTTTGAATGACCCAGAGGAGAGGAAAGGTTGAGTTTTCATTGCATTTGTAGAAGCCATCACATTGAGGAGAGCAGAAACTGCACTGGAGGGCAGGGTTGCCATCCCAAAGGATATGACCGACTGGAGGGAGGAGCCAAGAGGAACCTCATGATAGCCAAGAAATCCTGACCTTGAGGTGGACTAAGACCCTGCAATGACAGAGCCCAGGTCGGTAACAGCTCTGTGGGAAAGGCTCTTGTGGTCCTTGGGTTTCCTTAGGTAAAACCTGAGCCATCAGCAAGAAGGCCAACAGCATCTTGGGCTATGCGGGCAGGAGCACAGCCCGTCTGCTCAGCACTTTTTACATGGTATCCAAAATCATTCCCTAGGTTTTGACACCCCACCATGCCAGAGGGACCTTGATAAACTGGAACCAGTTCAATGTAGCACCACTGAGGCCATCAGGGTGGGAGAACTTAGGTTCTGTGAGAAGAGGCTTAGAGAGCTGGTCTTGCTCAGCCTGGAGAAGAGAAGATCTTGAGGGGAACATGCAGCAGCATTGCGCAGTTCCCAGGCAGACGGATCAGGCTCATGTCTGACCTGGATTCTTGAGAGGTTTGTTCAATCTCCTCCCAGTGTCTGAGGTTCATGGATTCAGCACCAAATACATCATGGGGCTCATTAAAATACAGAAAGCCTAATGAACTATTTCTCTTCCTAATTTCTTCAAGTCTTCAACCTGTACAGCTAATTGGAGTCATTTCATACTGTAGAGAAGGAAGAAGATTTCAAAGTGCACCTAATAAGAATGATTTTTTTAAAGTATATTTTTAATTACTTTTCAGTTTAAAGAAGAGGTGATAGAAGCTTTCTCTGATTAATATTGATGCAGAGTGTCTCCTCAGGAGGTCTGGCAGGTAGGAAAAGCAGTCCCTTGAGGTCTGACACTGTATGGAGAACTTTGCTCCTCACCTCCCCAGCCTCACCATTTCTGACATTGGCCACCTGGGACTTGCATCACTCTTCCTTGCATCAGACTTCTCCACTGAAGTCTGCAGCTGGATGTTACAGCTCCTTTGCACCATCTCCCGCCTGCTCTCCTTAGAGAACTGGCTGCACACAGGCACAGAAGATTTTTCCTATTTGTAAGACAAGAAAAGTAAAGCATGATCACTTTTCATAAACAATCAAACACACTCTGTAACCATAGGCTCAGTACAAGCTGCCTCTAGTGAGGTTGCCTTTTTACAAAGGATAATCTTGTCAGAAATGTTTTAGATGGGTAGATACAAAAAGCTGGATAGAAACATAACTAAAAAGTTGGCTACAGAGAGAATTAGACTACTGAAAGAGAGGCCAACTTTTACTCCCGGAACCTCCAAGCAGCAGCATAGGTGAGAGGGATGTGAATGAACAAAGAGTAAGGGGAGGAGAAAAGTGGAGAATAATGGAAAGGGCCTTTGCCTCGGCCATCTGCATCTGACAAGATGACTTCAGAAATGGTCATTGTATCAGGACAGGTGTAAGTATATGAAAGATCAGAGAAACTAAATACACCATAGAACAGGCAAAATAGTGGTACTGAAGTTACAGGGGAAGAGATTGATATTTCTTTGAATATCCCTTTTGAATTGGGATTAGTAGAGGTCTCTTGTGAGTGAGGACATGCCAATGTTGCACCCATCTTTGAAAGGGGCCAAAAGTGCAACCCAGGGAACCACAGGCTTTGGTGAGGAGTGGGCCATCAATGAGAGGCCTCTTGAGTGACATTTCTGGGCCTAAAAGAGAAGAATGTGTCCAAAAGCAGGCAGCATGGACTTACACATGGTAAAGCATGCCTCAGTAAGGCAGTGGTGACAGTAAGGAAAGCTCTCAGGTTTCCGTGACCATGGAAGTAAGTCAGATGTTATATAGTCAGAGCAGCAGCAGCTTTCTTGTGCTGCTCCAGGCTGTGTGGCTCAGATGCAGGGCTACTTGACAGGTATCCCCAAACAGCCCTGATCATTTCCTTTGCTTCCCCATTCATTCCCTTTCACACTTTTCCCCACCTCTCCAGTCCTACTCTTTAACCAACCTTATCCACTCCCTTGCAAAAAGTCAACCCCTTTTCACCATTTCCCCACTGGCGCTGCATTTCCTCACTTTGCACCCTCCTTTCTTGTTTCTGAGATGGTTATCGGTGCTTTCTACCTTGATTAGCAACTCCATGACACTACTACTCTTTTCTTATCTGTAGTGTCCTGTCGCTGCTTAAGTTCTGGTCTTGTTAGAGGCATCATGCCTCAGGAGGGACATCAGCACATGTACTTTGAATGCCTGCCTGCTGGAGGTTCAGTGCAGAGGGACCTTGACCCCCCTGGGGATTTGGCCAACAGAAACCGGAAGGTTGAGAAGGAAAAGCTGCAGAAGAACTCCAGGCAGCAGCATGGGCAGTGAGCATAGCAGCTAAGGAGTGCCCTGAGGAGAAGGGCCTGCGAGTCCTGATGGCTGCCATATGAGCCAGTGGGCTTTGCCTTTCAAAAGGAAAATGGAGAGACTGGAGAGGGTGCGGAGGAGGCCTGCCAAGATGGAGTGAGGAGCCTAAAGCAGGAGCTGTGAGGGAGTCTGAGGGAACTGGGCCTCTCTAGCCTGCTGAAGTGGAGGCATGGGGCAACCTCATAAGAGCCTACACCTACGTGGAGAGATGATGGAGCCAAGCTCTCTTCTGCAGTGGCCAATGATATGACAGAGGCAACAGCCACAAACTGCCTCTTGGGAGCTTCAGGCTGAGCCTCAAGAAAAAGAAAATGGACTAGGAGGAGCGTTGCTGTGATCTCCACCTTTGGAGCTCTTCAGGTTTCAGCTCCACAGCCACAGCCAGCCTGGAGGCTGGACTAGAGACCCCCAGAAGACTCTTTCCCACCAACCCTTCCAAGAGCCTGTGCCTTCACCACGTGCCCTCTGAGAAAAGATGAAGGTGGAGGTGAGGGTCTCTGCATCATATGCTCATAGGAGAATTCAGGGTGGAAGGCAGCTAAGGAGGTTGGTAGTGCAACGCCCAGCTCCAAGCAGGGCAAGCTCTGAGGTCAGACCAGGTTGCTCAGTACATGCCAGCATCCAGAGAGAGAGCTTACACGTGAAGCAGGCACCTAGGCCACCATTACAGACATGGAGATGAGGCATTTGACCAGCTCCATCAACACAGCTGACAGTATGCCATGCCTCCTGAGATTCCTGGGAACATCCACCTCCTTGTCCAGAGGAGTGCCTTCCTTCTGCAAGTTTCCTGGCATAGCTGCAGAGCATGGGGTGCTTTAGGCTGTAAACAGAATTGAAAGAAAGCCTCTGCCTTGGGTACTCTCAACTGAATTGCTGAAAGAGCAAAGGATGGAGGGATCTCAGCATTTGCAGGTTCCTGTGGGAGATGTAAGGCCTCCAAGAAAGGAGCTGAAGAGAACACTTTAGAACTAGCATAGCCTTTAGATCATTTTGGATGTGATGGCTCTGCTCCCCCAGCTCAATCATTGGCACCCACAAACCTCACCTGCTCTTCCTTTCTCTCCTCCCCAACCCTGAGCAAGGGACAGGAGGAAAGGCAGCAGAAAGGCCCTTAGGGCTCTGTGAATGAGCTGGGGTCTGGCACTTGGCAGGGCCACAGTGTCATTGCAGTGGACCCCCAAGAAAGAACCAAGGTGGGAAGTGAGTGTGCAAGGCTGAATCCACAAAGTCCATGGGCAGGCAAGGCTGTGTCTCTGGCTGTGTCTGGAGAGCAGGAGAGCTCCAGCAGAGACCAAGGTGGGGCTGAAACTGAGGCCTGGCTTCAATGGTCTGCTGGGCCCATGGACAGAGGGGTGAGTGGAGGCCGCAGGTGATGCTGGTCAGGGCCATGAAGGCCTATGGATGGTGTCAGGGCCCTGACACTGCCCCCATGGGATCCCACCTGCCAGTGCCCTCAACAGGCCAAGTTCTCATGCCCTCATGTCCAGGGTCTGTGCTCTGCTACTCTCCTTCCCCATTTCCCAGGGAATCTGGGAGACCACAATTTCATGGTCGCCACCAAGGCTGACACTGGTCTTCACATCCCACCAGCTCTTCCTCGTTTGGGAGTACCAGGTCCAGGTGAGCATCAGAGTGGATGGCCCATTTCGAAGTTGACCCCCACAAAAGCTCCCACCTCACCTGTTGCCTGTCCCACAGAACCTCCATTTATCTGAGCTGCCCTGAAATCACACAGGGCATCCCCCACTTCTCACCTTCCCGTCGGTCTCTCCAAGGCGCTGTATCTCCATCCACCACAAAAGCCATGGGAGCTGTCCTTCCCCACCTCAGCTCTCCTTCCCCTGATGTCCCAGCTCTGTGATGGCGCACGAGGCTCCTGCTGTCTGTGCCCCCGGTTGTGGGCTTTGGTGCACATTTGGGCTGCAGCACCTCAGATAGGGCAGCAGGGCCAAGGGCAGACTTGTCACGTGGAAACCTGGTACCCACGGACTCGACCCCTGGGTGGCAAGGCTTTGCTTCCCAGCAGAGGCATGCTGGAGGGGATGGCAGGTGGCAAGAGAATGAGGAAGGAGGTTGCCACAAGGAGAGCAAAAGCTGCAGTCCCCAAGGCCCGAGAGCAACAGGCCTGGGCTGTGCAGCCCCGGCAGGAGAGGGCTTTGCTGTGCCAGGTGACTCTGCAGCGCTGTGTGGGGCCCTGTGACAGAGGGGAAGCTGCTGTCCAAGAAGGACAAGGTGCTGCTGAGAAAGTCCGTGCGGGAGGACAGCCTCTGATCCAGCCACCCTGTGGCCATCATGCTGGAGGCCGACCGGCTAGAGAGCAGCTCTGCAGAGAAGGACCTTGGGGTCCTCCTGCAGCGAGGACAAGCAGCTGAGCATGGGCCATCAATGCAGCCCTGCGGCAAAGGCCAACAGCCTCCTGGGCTGCGTTAGGAAAAGCACTGGTGGCAGATGGAGGGAGGTGGCCCTTCCCCTCTGCTCGGCACTGCTGAGGCCCCATCTGGAGTGCTGTGTCCAGTGCTGGGCTGCCCAGTACAGCCAACTTGTTGACCTCCTAAAGCAAGTGCAGCAAAGGGCCCCAAAGCTGGTTTAAGGGACTGGAGCATCTTTCCTAAGAGGAAAGGCTGAGAGATGGGCACTGTTCAGTGTGGAGAAGAAAAGGCTTGGAGAGATCTTAGTCATGTCTATAAAATTCCATCTGAGCCCAAGAAAACACTGTTTGACTGTGAGGGCTGTCAATCACTGGAACAGGTTGCCCAGAGAGCTGTGCAGTGTCCCTCCATGGAGAGTCGAAACCCAGCTAGCCAAGGTGCTGAGCAAGCTGCTCTAGCTGACCCTGCCTCAGCTGAGGCCTTCAACTAGATGATCTCCAGAGGTCCCTTCCAATCTCAACAGTTCCATCATTCTGTGAGTATAAAGGAGAAAAGTAAGACAGAAAGACATGAACCCACATAGCCTTGGCCGCAAATATGGTGGGATCCGTGGAGAAAACCAAGCTGGAGCAGGGGAAAAGTGTGAGGAAGGAGCAGCAGAGATGTTCTGTGCTGACTGTAACCCCCATTCCCCATCCCTCCCCCTGCTTGTCTTGGGGTTGGGTGAGTAGAAGTGTTGGGAATGAAGGAGTAATCTGAGCCTGGGAAAAGGAGTGGCGGGGGAATGGTCTTTAATTTTTGTTAGAGTTTCTCACAATCCACAGCTTTTTTTTAATTGGCAATGAATTAAATTGATCTTCCCCAAGTCAACTCTTCTTTGCCCAGTAATTGGTAAGTGATGACAATGACAGTAAGGGGTAAGTGTCTCCTTTTCTTTACCTTGACCCATAAGCTTTTCTCTATTTTTTCTCCCTTTGTGCTGTCGTTTTGAGGAGGGAGAGTGAGGGAGCAGCTGGGTGGCTGGGTGTGCTGCTGCTCAAAGTTACCCCAGCACAGGAGCGCATCAGGCCTGCTGCATGCAATCTGGGGCTCCCCAGCACAAGGCAGGCCCTGACAGAGTGGCGCGAGTCCTGCAGAGGCCAGAAGGATGGTTGGGGCCTGGAGCACATTATGGCCAAGGGGAGGCTGAGAGAGCTGAGTTTTTGAGAAATCCCTCAGAGCCCCACACCGGAGCAAGGACCCAGGCCACTTGGTGGAGCTCAAACAATGCAGATTTTCGATACATGTCACGACACTGTGCCGTGAGCACCTGATCTAGCTGGAGGTGTCTGAGAACGGGCTTGGCTGAGAGACCAGCAGTGGCAAGAGCTCTGGACTTTGTTTGGTAAGAGTGTCAGTAGGAAAATGGTTTTCTTTTCATTACTAATGGCAGTGGAGCTGGGTATCAGAGAGCCCCAGAGGAGAACAGGGTGTCCATGCAGCAAAGGTCCTCCTCAGGGCTGGGGTGTATGGCCAGAGCTGGATGGAAATGGCCGGTGTGTGGGGTGGTCAGGGAAAATTGCCCTGGACAGCTTCCCTGGGGTGTCCAGGGAAGACGGCACAGACCGGGCCCTCCTCTTCTGCCCTTTGGTGCCTTGCTTCCTTTCACCATGAGCCTGGCTCTGCACTGTGAGCACCCTGCCCTCACTTTTGGCACATGCACACAGCTGAGTTCTCCACGGTGTTTTCTCTCTGCCAGACACTTTCCTGCCCAGCCCAGCCCCTCCCCAGCTCTCCCCACCTCCCTGCATTCTGCTCCAGCCCAGCCAAGCCCAGCAGCCCACTCTGCCTGGCCCCACCACACTGCCCACCCCAGGGTGCTGCAGAGCTCTGCGCGCTCCCCCCACAGCCCCAGCCCCTCTGATAGGGCACAGCAGGTCCTGGGGGGCAGGGAAGGCTCTCAGCCTGCCCATCAGCCCACCGGCTGCTGCTTGCAACAACGACACAAGCAAACAGAGGCCACTCACTCCAGGCTCTCGTGCAGCTCATTTTGTAGCTGAGCCTCAACCCCCACTGCATTCACCTCTTCTCTGCCCCCATCAGCCCCATCCCCAGGGCACCACCACAGCCCTGGGCCTCCTCACGCAGCTCCGCATCTCTCCACTCTCCCTTCCCTTCTGCCTGCTGGTCCCCGCTCACTCCCATGGCACTTCAGAGTCCTTCTTTGGCATACTCGATTCAGTGCTTTACTTTTGTGGGACATCACCTTGGAGGGTGTTTCACCTTCTGAGTCTTTATTCCCTCCAGCCCAAGCACATGGCAAGTCCCCATCCTCTCCCCATCCCTCCACATTCATTTTTGTATGTGCCATCAGTCCTGTCATACGTGAAGCAGCCTGAGGAGGGAATTGGGAGCCCATGCCCCATCTCCACTGCCACTGGACACCACAAAGAGAACCTTTAAAACCACAACGTTCAGTTCAATGGAACCCATGGTACCGTGAGCTTAACCCAATCACAGGGAGAACACAAGGAGACAAAACTCTTTAAAAGACCAGTTCCGTGGACATTTTATGGCAGCACCTTTGGAGGAAGAGCTCAGCCTTCAGGCACTGCACGTGGGAGATGCCCTTTTATTGCAAGAGCTGCTATTGGACAGGCCACATCTGATCCAGTGTTGTACAAGGGTCAGAAACAGCTGGATCAAGCCTCAAGACAAGTAGTAGAAGCCCAACACATTATCTATAATTAGGATTATGACAAGGGAAAAAAGCAGGCTCTTGGCCTCAGGGAAATGCGCAGAGCAGGGGAGGCAGGTTATTGTCGGTGAAACAGCGTCCATTTGGCCAGTTTCCGTAGGGCATCCTTGAGCTCCTGGTTCCTCATGCTGTAGATGAGGGGGTTCACTGCTGGAGGCACCACCGAATACAGAACAGTCACCACCAGATCCAGCCATGGGGAGGAGATGGAGGGGGGCTTCAGGTGGGCAAAGATGGCAGTGCTGACAACAAGGGAGACCACGGCCAGGTGAGGGACGCACGTGGAAAAGGCTTTGTGCCGTCCCTGCTCAGAGGGGATCCTCAGCACGGCCCTGAAGATCTGCACATAGGACAGCACAATGAAAACAAAACACCCAAAGAGTAGAGAGGCACTAACCAGAAGAAACCCAGCTTTCCTCATATAGGAGAGTGAGCAGGCGAGCTTGAGGATGTGGGGATTTCACAGAAGAACTGTGCAGGCATTGCCCTTGCAGAGAGGTAGGGAAAATGTATTGGCCGTGTGCAGCACAGCATAGAGAAAGCCACTGCCCCAGGCAGCTGCTGCCATGTGGACACAAGCTCTGCTGCCCAGGAGGGTCCCGTAGTGCAGGGGTTTGCAGATGGCAACATAGCGGTCATAGGCCATGACAGTGAGAAGAAAATACTCAGCTGACAAAAAAAAAAAAGAAAGAGAGCTGGGCCATGCACCCTTGGTAGGAGATGGCCGTGGTGTCCCAGAGGGAATTGGCCATGGCTTTGGGGAGAGTGGTGGAGATGGAGCCCAGGTCGAGGAGGGAGAGGTTGAGGAGGAAGAAGTACATGGGGGTGTGGAGGTGGTGGTCGCAGGCTACGGCGGTGATGATGAGGGCATTGCCCAGGAGGGCAGCCAGTAGATGCCCAGCAAGAGCCAGAAGTGCAAGAGCTGCAACTCCTGCATCTCTGCGAATGCCAGGAGGAGGAACTCTGTGATGGAGCTGCTGTTGGACATTTTCTTCCCCTGGCCATGGGAGCCTGTCCAAGGAGGAAAAATGCATCAATAAGTTGGGACAGATTTATCTGAGCAAAATCTATTCAGTTTCTCATAGAATCCTCCAAGACTGCCTCTCGCCTTTCCAGGAAGATGTGCCCTACAATTCAGGTACAATTGCCCTGTCAATCCTGCCCTACAGTTACAGGTAAATAGGAACATGGGTGATCTCAGGTTAAATCCACTTTTGATATCAAGGTGATTTCCGCATTGTTGCTCCCAATTCACCTGAGGGCACAGCAGAGCTGAGGGGATTTTGGTTTGTTTCTTCTGTTCTAGTTGTCTCACCACACCTGAGGAGTGTTTTTAAGGCAGAAATCGTTGGCATTCCTGCTGCACTCCAAGTGAAACCTTGTGGGTCTTGACAGGCAAGGGACTGTCCCTTAGTGCAGAGGAGGACAGCCGGTCAGTCCATCAGCCCTGGTCTCAGCTGCCTTGTGCTGGCAGCTTTCTGAGCTGCAGGACTATCACACTGCGGTGTTCTCCCCAAAAGAAATACTCAGGATACTGCTGAGAGCAGAGGAATCCAGTTTCTAAGTGCACATCTCCAAACCCCTGCTCCATCTCATCGTACCTGAGGAGGATCTCATCTCTCCCTTCCCAGCCAGGGACACAGAGGGCTCATTCCAGCTGCCCGCAGACAGACCTCCAGCAGCATTTCCTTGGCCTCAGCCCCGTCGTGTCTTCTCTGTTGGGCACTTGGAAAACACAAGGTTGCCATGGGTGAGTTGTGACCTTCTGGAAGGCAGCCTGCAGCCAGCAGGACCCCCAGGGAAGGACTCAAATGTCCTCAAGATGGGCTGCCCTGAAGGGAGGGCCAGGTCTTCTCCAGCCCACACACTCTAGTGCCCAGTGCCCCAAAGGCTGGGAGGGGGTTTGGTTGCTTTTCCTCCATGGAAGAATCGGCATGGCAGGACCCATAGTGCTGGTGTCTCAGCTGAACCTGAATCCCCACCCCGCTGTTTGTTGGTCGGGCTGCTGGGAAGGCAACCGATGGCCAAGTGCTTGTGATGCTGAGGGTAGGGAGCAAGGCAGTGAGGGAGAGGAGACCACGGAGTTGCTCCGGGGAAGATGCTTGCACTGCAGGGGATGGCGGGGAGGTGCCTGAATCCCCCTCCCACCACATTTCTGAGCTGTGCTCCCTCTCCCCCTCTGACAATGTCTCTGCTGCCTGGAGCTGTCTCTGCGGGAACTGCTTCTCTGTGCCCAGGTCTCTGCCCTGTCAGTGCTCACAGAAAGACAGCCCCATCCCTTTCACTGTGTGCTCAGCTCTGCCCTGCAAACCCCTCCTGGCAGCGGGGAACTGCCCGGGGCATCTCTCTCTGTACAAGGGCTAAGGAGCAGCTCAGCTAGATAACTCCGAAAGAGAAGGGGCATCTCCGTGCCTTCTCAAGAGTGCAAAATAAATTCCCATCTCCCACTGCCCACCCAGCCAACCAAGAGGACTACTCTCAAAGCACGGACTCCTTCCCTTTCAGGTAATCCCCACTTTGACCATCCTCTGGAAAAGTTTCCTTGGAAATGCCCTGGGGTGATCCCCAGGGGCGCAGGGACCCTCCGCAGAAGGAGAGCCCTGGGCACCCCTGGCTGCAGACCCAGCTTTCTACCCTGCAGTCATCCCAAGACAAGGAAACCATCATTCCCTGTCCTACTGACGTGCAGCAGGGAAGCCCTGCTCAAGAGCACGTCCTCCTCCTCTGCACTAGGGAAACGGTGAGAATCCTCCTGCCAGGTCCTACAGGCTGTGGGATGAACCAGGTCTCGGAGATGCCGCCAGGAACACCGGGTTCAGTGCCCTGCAGCCAGAGACTTACCGTAGAGAGGGCTGTGAAGATTTCTGCCCCAGTGAGAGCTCAGCCATCCTCCACTCCACACTGCCTTTAACCTCTCTCTGCCTCGCTCCTCTCCCCTTGGTGCCTGCAGGCAGTGCCCTCAGCCCTGCTGCGCTTTGGCAGAGCTGTCTCTCTGCTGTGCTGCCCGCTTGCCGTAAGCTCCCCGCGTCCCAGGAGGACAACCCAGCTCAGCATTAGAGCACCAGCCCAAGGCATCTCTTTCTCGGCCCTCTTTGGACTCCCTTGAGATGTCCCTGGGGCTCCAGGGGAACCTGCTGTGAAACACGCTGAAGCAATCATTGATGTTCCCTCCCTCAGCTGGGGAGAGACACTGCTTTCCAACTGTGTCATTTCTCCTGTCAAAGACAGAGCTGCGCATGAGAATCGCCTTTCCTTGGCCCATCATCTGACAGGACAACCAGCCAGTGACAGGGAGGGATCTCCTTGACCCCTGCTGAGGCAAGGGATTCAGCTGACTCATTCGAGGCATCCCATCCTGAGTTGGAAGTCCTGGGGACTTCTAGAAGAGGGCTCACCTCCCTCTCGTGCACAGCACCAGCCCACAGGAGGTGAGATTCCTCTTGCCTCAGTTCACGTGGGCACAAAACAGGCACCTGCATGTGAGCTGCTTCTCTCAGCTCCCATGCTAAGTAATGCTGATTGAGGAGTTGTTCAGGTGGGAACACCTGGTGACATCTGAGGGGACACCAGAGGTTGTCCAAGTTATGGGCAGGTGACTGCAAGCTCTCAGGGAGCAGTGCTGAGAGACGGGGCAGTGTCTGGGGGCATCGTCTTGGAGCCCGGTGGGGAATTCCTTTGGTACACCGAAATGACAGCAGATGTTTACGTTTAGGACAACTAAAAGCTTCCCTTTTCCTGATGTCACAGCAGCCTATAGAGGTAGTCAGGTGACCAAATGGAGCTAAGTCCCTCTCCTTCTCTTCTCCATCAGCTCTATTTCCTAGATCTCCATTGACTGTAATGGCAGTTGGCTCATGGACATCCCCCGTTGCTTCACCTAATTCAGGGCAGCTTCTCAATGGCCAAATACAGGCCTGTGGTGCTATGCGAGATGCCAGGGCTCTCCAGCACAACTGCGTGTGGCTGGTAGGGGCAGCACAGGACCTACGGGAAAGGCATCCACGTCCAGAGCGGTTGCGTGGCAGACACCTCAGGCAGCATTGCAGACAGATTTGATGCCTTTGCCCAAGCCCAGGTGGCATCTCAGAGAGATTCGCTTTCTGTTGGCCACTGACTGAATCCCAGCACTGCAGTGAGGCACAGTCTGACCCATCTCCACCCAGTCGATGCAGGGCAGTTCATGAACAGGAAGCCCATCACACTGGGATCTCCGCTCATTTGCCTACTCTCAAACTCTGCCCGTTCTTCTTCAAGCCGTCCTTTATTCCTCCACTTGATGATACGACCAAGGAAACGTCCAAGGATTTTCACAGTGTTCCTGGCTCACAGGATGTCCACACCCAAGGACATTTTCAGCAGCATCTGTCCTTCCTGGAGATGAGCTTCACCTCCACCACAGGCCTTCAGGAGCTTCAGCAACAGTAGAGACAGCAAAGGCTTCTCCTGCCAGGGCTCCAGAGCCCAGCGCTGCTTTTCTGGCCTTGCGGGGAGCAGGGTTTCCTCTTTTGGTGCCTTCACATTGCCGTCTGCCATCCCCTCCAGCGTGTCTCTGGTCTCAAGCACAGCACTTGCACACACTGGGTCTTGGGCACGTGGTACCGGATTTGCCTGTGACAAGTCTGAGCTGGGCTGCAGTGCCACAGCCGAGGTGCTGCAGCCCAAACGTGCATCGGTGCCCCCAGCCTGGGGCACAGCCAGGAGGAGCTGGAGTCCCATGGGCCATCACAGAGTTTTGATATTGATGGAAGAAACGGTGAGGTGTGGTGGGACAGCTCACGCTGCTAGTGGGGCTGCAACGGTGCCTACGGGCTTTTCAGGAGAGATGGGCCAGGAGGGTGAGGAGGGAGATGCCCTCTGTGTGCAGGAGCTGCTTGTATGTATGGAGCTGCTCCCTGGGCTGTGCAACAGGTTGGGTGAGGCCTTGTGGGTGAGAGTCAGAGGAGAGGTCTGTTAGTAGGACATCCTGGCGGGAGACCAAGCACCTGCAGTCAGGGGAAGGAAGTGGAGGAAGGCTTATTCAGGAAGCCATGGAAGTCTCCAGATCCATGACCCAAGTCTTATGGGGATTTTAGTGGTAGTCCCATGGGCAGCAGCACTCAAGGGCAGCAGAGCACAGTACAGCTGATCTCTTAGGAAAGCATCTTCCAAGCACAAGAACTGTCCACACCGATAAGCAGGAAAACAACCAGGCATTTCAGGAGAGCAGCTTGGCTAAAGAAGGAACTCATCAAGAAGCTCCATAGAAAAGAAAAGAAGCATTCAGGATGTGGATGCAGGGACTCAAGGAGGAATTTAGAAATCGGGGTGATTTTAGGGAAGCCAAGGCCTCCTGAGTGTGGGCCCTGCAAGAGGTTCAAGGGCATCCAGAGGAGCTGTTACTACTTCCAAAACAGTTAAAGAAAAAATCCAAGATACTGTGTGGTCACTGCTGAACTTAGTAAGAGCAAGTGTAGATAGATCTGAGATTATTCTCTATGTTTTCTTTGCCTTAGTCTTCCCCAGCAAGGTCTCCCAAACCTTTGCTCCTTGAGGCAGGACTCTGGAGGAAAACAACCAGCAGTGGGCGTGGATCAATTCCGGTGTCACTGGAGCAAACTCAGTCCTTTCCAGTCCGTGGGGCTGGAGGGGCGGCATCCCAAGGAGCGAGCAGACCAATGTCAGAGTGAGGCCACTCTCAATCATCATTGGAAGGTCATGGAGACTGGGGAACTTCCTGATGACTGGGAGCACCCAAACATTGCATGCACCTTTCAAAAATGCCCAAAGGTTGAGCAGGCTGTGCCCTGAGTGTGTCCACTCGGATCCCCTTTCTGGGTGTCTGAAAGGCAGGCGACTGGATTTACCCACAGGAGATTGTGCCCGGCCAGCCTCTTTGCTTTTTCGGAAGGAAGGGCAGGATTGCTGGACAGGGGAGAGCAGTGGTGCTCTTCTACCTGGAGGTCAGCAAGGCTTTCAGCATCGTCCCCTGCAATATTCAGTAGTAGGATATTATGGCCTGCAAGGGGGGATAAGCAGATGGGTAAAAACCAGCTGGAGAGGTGAGCTTGGAGGTACATGGACAATACGTGGTCCTCTGCCTGGAGGCATCTAGCTAGTCGGGTCCTGCAGGGCTCTATTGGCAACCTGCCCTGCTTCATGTCTTTTTAATGACCTGGAGGAAATGCAAGAGTGATTTTTCATGACATTTGTAGAAGACATCACACTGAGGAGAGCAGACGCTACACTGGAGGGCAGGGTTGCCACCACAAAGGACATAGACAGGCCGGTGGCACGGACCAATAGGAACCTCATGGTATCCAATAAGGACAAATTCAAAGTCCTTCCCCTGAAGTAGACAAAAGCTCTGCAATGAGATAGGGCAGGGACTGCCTAGGTGAGTCCTTGGGTTTCATTAGGCAAAAGATGAGCCATCAACATGGAAGGCCAACAGCACGCTGGGCTGCACGAGCAGGAGCACAGCCAGGGGAAGTCATTAGCTCCCTCTGCTTACCACTTGTTTCACCACATCCAGACTGCTTACCCAGGTTTTGGTGCCCCACAAGGCCAGAGAGACATTGGCAAACTGGAAGCAGTTCGGTAAAGGGCCACAAAGATGGTCAGGGCTGGAGCACTTGTCCTGGTAGGAGAGGGGGAAGGAGCTGGGCTTGTTCACCCTGGAGAATGGAGGGCTTTGAGGGCGAGGACCTAACAGCCTTGCACTGCCGACGGTGAGGTTTCCAAGAAGTCACTGTGGTGCAAGACAGGAGCACAGCAGGCAATGAGCTGAAGCACGAGAGGGTCAGGCTCAATACAGGGAGAAACCTTTGCAACATGAGGACAGTCAGACACGGGAAGCTGTTTCCCAGAGAGTGCGCGCTGCCTCCGTCCCTGGAAGTGTCTCAGACGCACCTGCATAAAACCATGAGCAACCCCATGTGACCCTGCTTTGAGTTGGCTTGTCTACAGACATCTTCCAAGGTCCCTTCCAGCCTGGATGACACTTCCATTCCTTCCCTTCATGGCCGGAACATTAAGGAAAGCACTCAGGTTCCCTCTGGCTGTGGCAATAATTCCCATCAGGTACAAGGCTGCATCACCGGCACCCCAAAGAGCACCAATGACATCCTTGGCCTCCCCTTTCCTTTCCTGCTTCCCTTTTCCCCCTCTCAAGTTCTTCACTGCTAGCACCCTCAGAGCTCCCAAAAAGTCCATCCGACCCTGGCTGGTTGGGAGGGAGTTAATTTTCTTCATCGCAGCCTAGTAAGGCACCAAGTTTTGGATTTGTGATTGAAAGAGTATTGATAACAAGCCGATGTTTTAGCTATTGCTGAGCAGTGCTTACACAACAGGAAGGCCTTCTCTGTTTCTCACGCTGCCCCGCCAGCAAGTGGGCTGTGGCTGGGCAAGAACTGGGAGGGGATAGAGCTGGGACAGCTGACCCCAACTGACCAAAGGGATATTCCATACCGGATAACGTCATGCTCAGCAGTAAAAGCCTGGGGAAAGGACGAGGATCGGGGGCATTTGTGGTTATGGCATTTGTCTTCTCAAGTCACCGTTACATGTGATGAAGGCCTGGAAGCTTTAATGGAAATGGCTAAACATCCTCTGCCGATGGGAAGTAGTGACTGAATTCCTTTTTTGTTTTGCTTGCAAATGGAGCTTTGCTTCACTTATGAAACTCTCTTTATTTCAACCCATGAGTTTTTCTTGCTTTTACCCTTCCGATTCTCTTCCCCACGCTGCTGTTGGGGGAGCAAGCAAGTAACTGGGTGGGGGCTTAGTAGCTGGCTGGGGTCAGCCCACCACCTCTGTTAATCCTTTCTCTGTTGGCCATGCTTTTCTTCTTTTGCATCCTCCTGTCCTGGTTTCGGCTAGGACAGAGTTAATTTTCTTCCTAGTAGCTGGTATAGTGCTGTGTTTTGGATTTAGTAGGAAAATAATGTTGATAACACACCGATGTTTTTAGTTGTTGCTAAGTAGTGTTTATACTAAGTCAAGGATTTCTCAGCTTCTCATGGCCAGCCAGCAAGAAGGCTGGAGGGGCACAAGAAGCTGGGAGGGGACACCGCCAGGACAGCTGACCCAAACTGGCCAAAGGGATATTCCATACCATATGACATCATGCCCAGTATATAAACTGGGGGGACTTGGCTGGGAGGGGGATCGCGGCTCAGGAACTAACTGGGCATCGGTCAATGAGTGGTGAGCAATTGCATTGTGCACCACTTGTTTTGTATAGTTTAATTCTTTTAGTATTACTATTGTCATATTATTATTATTATTGTTTTTCATTCCTTTCTGTCCTATTAAACTGTCTTTATCTCAACTCACGAGGTTTTTTTTTTCCTGATTGTCTCCCCCATCCCAGGGGTGGGGGGGCAGTGAGCGAGCGTGCTTAGCTGCCGGCTGGGGTTAAACCACGACACCTGCCCGTGGACTTTGTGGATTCAGCCTTGCACACTCACTTCCCACCTTGGTTCTTTCTTGGGGGTCCACTGCAATGACACTGTGGCCCTGCCAAGTGCCAGACCCCAGCTCATTCACAGAGCCCTAAGGGCCTTTCTGCTGCCTTTCCTCCTGTCCCTTGCTCAGGGTTTGGGAGGAGAGAAAGGAAGAGCAGGTGAGGTTTGTGGGTGCCAATGATTGAGCTGGGGGAGCAGAGCCATCACATCCAAAATGATCTAAAGGCTATGCTAGTTCTAAAGAGTTCTCTTCAGCTCCTTTCTTGGAGGCCTTACATCTCCCACAGGAACCTGCAAATGCTGAGATCCCTCCATCCTCCCTCTTTCAGCAATTAAATTGAGAGTACCCAAGGCAGAGGCTTTCTTTCAATTCTGTTTGCACCCTAAAGCACCCCATGCTCTGCAGCTATGCCAGGAAACTTGCAGAAGGAACGCACTCCTCTGGACAAGCAGGTGGATGTTCCAGGAATCTCAGGAGGCATGGCATACTGTCAGCTGTGTTGATGGAGCTGGTCAAATGCCTCATCTCCATGTCTGTAATGGTGGCCTAGGTGCCTGCTTCACGTTTAAGCTCTCTCTCTGGATGCTGGCATGTACTGAGCAACCTGGTCTGACCTCAGAGCTTGCCCTGCTTGGAGCTGGGCGTTGCACTACCAACCTCCTTAGCTGCCTTCCACCCTGAATTCTCCTATGAGCATATGATGCAGAGACCCTCACCTCCACCTTCATCTTTTCTCAGAGGGCATGTGGTGAAGGCACAGGCTCTTGGAAGGGTTGGTGGGAAAGAGTCTTCTGAGGGTCTCTAGTCCAGCCTCCAGGCTGGCTGTGGCTGTGGAGCAGAAACCTGAAGAGCTCCAAAGGTGGAGATCATACCAACGCTCCTCCTAGTCCATTTTCTTTTTCTTGAGGCTCAGCCTGAAGCTCCCAAGAGGCAGTTTGTGGCTGTTGCCTCTGTCATATCATTGGCCACTGCAGAAGAGAGCTTGGCTCCATCATCTCTCCACGTAGGTGTAGGCTCTTATGAGGTTGCCCCGTGCCTCCACTTCAGCAGGCTAGAGAGGCCCAGTTCCCTCAGACTCTCCTCACAGCTCCTGCTTTAGGCTCCTCACTCCATCTTGGCAGGCCTCCTCCGCACCCTCTCCAGTCTCTCCATTTTCCTTTTGAAAGGCAAAGCCCACTGGCTCATATGGCAGCCATCAGGACTCGCAGGCCCTTCTCCTCAGGGCACTCCTTAGCTGCTGTGCTCACTGCCTGTGCTGCTGCCTGGAGTTGTTCTGCAGCTTTTCCTTCTCAACCTTCCGGTTTCTGTTGGCCAAATCCCCAGGGGGGTCAAGGTCCCTCTGGACTGAACCTCCAGCAGGCAGGCATTCAAAGTACATCTGCTGATGTCCCTCCTGAGGCATGATGCCTCTAACAAGACCAGAACTTAAGTAGCAACAGGACACTACAGATAAGAAAAGAGTAGTAGTGTCATGGAGTTGCTAATCAAGGTAGAAAGCACTGAGATAACCATCTCAGAAACAAGAAAGGAGGGTGCAAAGTGAGGAAATGCAGCGCCAGTGGGGAAATGGTGAAAAGGGGTCGACTTTTTGCAAGGGAGTGGATAAGGTTGGTTAAAGAGTAGGAGTGGAGAGGTGGGGAAAGAGTGAAAAGGGAATGAATGGGGAAGCAAAGGAAATGATCAGGGCTGTTTGGGGATACCTGTCAAGTAGCCCTGCATCTGAGCCACACAGCCTGGAGCAGCACAAGAAAGCTGCAGCTGCTCTGACTATATGAACATCTGACTTCCATGGTCACAGGAAACCTGTGAACTTTCCTTACTGTCACCACTGCCTTACTGAGGCATGCTTTACCATTGGTAAGTCAGTCCATGCTGCCTGCTTTTGGACACATTCTTCTCTTTTAGGTGCCCAGAAATGTCCCTCAAGAGGCCTCTCATTGATGGCCCACTCCTCACCAAAGCAAGCTTGTACAGCTTGTGGTTCCCTGGGTTGCACTTTTTGGCCCCCTTTCAAAGATGGGTGCAGCATTGGCATGTCCTCACTCACAAGAGACCTCTACTAATCCCATTTCAAAAGGGATATTCCAAAGAAATATCAGTCTTCCCCTGTAACTCCTTTACCACCATTTTGCCTGTTATATGGTGTATTTAGTTTCTCTGATCTTTCATATACTTGCACCTGTCCAGATACAATGAGCATTTCTGAAGTCATCTTGTCAGATGCAGACGGCCGAGGCAAAGGCCCTTTCCATTATTCTCCACTTTTCTCCTCCCCTCACTCTTTGTTCATTCCATCCCTCTCACCTATGCTGCTGCTTGGAGGTTCCAGGAGTAAAAGTTGGCCTCTCTTTCAGTAGTCTAATTCTCTCTGTAGCCAACTTTTTAGTTATGTTTCTATCCAGCTTTTTGTATCTACCCATCTAAAACATTTCTGACAAGATTATCCTTTGTAAAAAGGCAACCTCACTAGAGGCAGCTTGTACTGAGCCTATGGTTACAGAGTGTGTTTGATTGTTTATGAAACTGATCATGCTTTACTTTTCTTGTCTTACAAATAGGAAAAAATCTTCTGTGCCTGTGTGCAGCCAGTTCTCTAAGGAGAGCAGGCGGGAGATGGTGCAAAGGAGCTGTTAACATCCAGCTGCAGACTTCAGTGGAGAAGTCTGATGCAAGGAAGAGTGATGCGAGTCCCAGGTGGCCAATGTCAGAAATGGTGAGGCTGGGGAGGTGAGGAGCAAAGTTCTCCATACAGTGTCAGACCTCAAGGGACTGCTTTTCTACCTGTCCAGACCTCCTGAGGAGACACTCTGCATCATATTAATGAGAGAAAGCTTCTATCACCTCTTCTTTAAACTGAAAAGTAATTAAAAATATACTTTAAAAAAACCTCATTCTTATTAGGTGCACTTTGAAATCTTCCTCCTTCTCTACAGTATGAAATGACTCCAATTAGCTGTACAAGTCTTGAAGACTTGAAGAAAATTAGGAAGAGAAATAGTTCATTAGGCTTTCTGTATTTTAATGAGCCCCATGATGTATTTGGTACTGAATCCATGAACCTCAGACACTGGGAGGAGATTGAACAAACCTCTCAAGAAGTCCAAGTCAGAAGCAAAACCCAAAGTACCTTGAAGCACTGATTGGCCCACTGAGGGCCTTAACTGACAAAGCCTCCCCAGGGACTCGTTAGAGCAGAGAATTGGAGGCTGTGATTGCAGGTAGGCAAAGGCACTGTGCAGGTGGCTGTAATGCTGAGAAAACCTTGCTTTGTCTTATGAAGCACAAAGGCCAAGCCCTGATCCCCAGGCCATGGGAAGGCAGGTCCTGTCCCTCATGTGTAGCTAAGGGCTCTTCCTGGGGGCAGTGGGATGTGAGGGTGAGCAATGCCAAGTGTACGAAAACTGTGCCACACCTCCGTCTCCCCAAGCAGAGATGAGGAAGAACCAAAGTTCAGAACCTCACAATAAAGTTCCTCCTGCTAGGCCTCAGTGGCAGAAGCAACTGCCATGGCCAAGGGGACAAAGACCCTGGGTTCCTTTGGGCCTTTCAGCCTTGCCAGAGCACTTGACCATCTCTACTGCAGGCTGTCCCACACTGTCCCATGCCTGCACGTCATTCTCCTCTAGGCTGCAGACATCCGTCTTTATTTCCCGCCTTGCTCTCACCCTGGCATTTCTGTACCTTCACTGATGTCTCTCGACTCATCGCCGGCTTTTCCTTGAAACACAAGCCATGGGCTGATCCACGCTCCCTCTGGGTGACCTCTTGCACACAGCAGTACCCTTCGAGTGACACAGCAGTGACCCTTCTTCCTCCTGATAGCCAGTCTCTACCTTCTAAGTTGCACTTCGTGATATTTTTTTCTCTCTCCTGCTTTTTCCCACTACCACGGAAAGCTTGACCATCTCAGAAAGGACCCTTCAAGCAGGCAACCCAACCGTTAGCCTTCTTGTGGCCTTTCACCTGACCAGAGAGAAGTAACCTCACCAGATCTTCTAAACCACATGACTGCTGCTGGCCTTTCAGCTCCTCATATAGACGCACCAAGCCATGTGCCTGTGGCTGTCCCATCATGTACTCGGGTGGAATGGACATGACAACTGCTATCCAAGCCTGTCCTGGTTTAACCCCAGTCAGCAACTAAGCACCACGCAGGCACTTCCCCCTCCCCTCCCAGTGGGGTGAGGAGGAGGAAAGGAAAAAAATAAAACTCGTGGGTTGAGATAAGAACAGTTTAATAACTCAAGTAAAATATAATACTGACAATGATAATAATGAAATATAATAATAATAAGTAATGAAAAGGAATAGAACAAAAAAAAGGAGGGAGGAGGGAAGGAAAAAAACATGTGATGCACAATGCAATTGCTCACCACCCGCTGACCGATGCCAGAGCAGCATCCGCACCTCCCGGCTAACTCCCGTCTTTATATACTGGGTGACGTTCCATGGTATGGAATACCCCTTGGCTAGTTCAGGTCAGCTGCCCTGGCCATGCTCCCTCCCAGCTCCTTGCACACCTGCTTGCTGGCAGAGCATGGGAAACTGAAAAGTCCTTGGCTTAAGATAAGCTACTTAGCAACAACTAAAACATCAGAGTGTTATCAACATTTCTCACACTAAATCCAAAACACAGCACTGTACCAGCTACTAAGAAGAGAGTTAACTCTGTCCCAGCCGAAACCAGGACAATATCCACCCTTATTCTATACCATTTATGTTATGCCCAGATCCCACACTTTCTGATACATCTCCAATTAATCACCTCACTTTTCCTGTCTTTTAATATATACACAGATATCATTCCCACGTCTATGGGCCATCTCTATCAAATGTCTGTTGAGTTCATTCAGTCCATGACTTTGAGCTCCATCTATCGTAACAGTCTGTCTGGGCAGGAGGGATGATGCAAAGTCCGCTCAGTCGGCAGAACAGGATTGGGCTTCGGTGTGGTGTGGTAGGCGGTGACATTGGGCGCAGCAGGAGGATGGTGTGTGGTGTCGGATTGTTGCATGCTGAAGTCAGTCCTGGTTCCATCCTACTGCACTTCACTCAGTTTTGTCAAAGTTCATTCTTCATTAATCTAAGTAATTCTTACTGTAATACCATTAATATAGCATATAACAATTATAATAATGATGACATAGAGTGGCAAGATTATATAGCAATTAATCATACAATTTAATCTATTGGCTGTTCTCACCTAAAATCAAATCCCCTTGAGGCACACATCGGACTTCCCCATCCTTCCGCATCACCCACCAAGTGCACCCAGGCCCTTGAGCAAAAGCAATCCCACAATGGGTTTGCCTTTGCCTGAGGCAGGAGTAACCCAAACTGTTTTCCTAGCATATTTTTTATGTGCACTACAGGACTTTATCCTTCTACAGTACGTAAAAGTTCTGATTGGGCAGGGCCAGCTCGATTGGCAGATCCTCTAGTGTTGACTAACCAGGTGGCCTTTGCTAGATGTGTATCCCAATGTTGAAGGTCCCACCACCCATTGCTCTCAATGTAGTCTTTAACAACCATTGTATCGCTCGATTTTCCCAGAGGCTGGTGCATGATAGGGGATGTGATACACCCACTCAATGCCGTGCTCTTTGGCCCAGGTGTCTATGAGATTGTTCCGGAAATGAGTCCCATTGTCTGACTCAATTCTTTCTGGGGTTCCATGTTGCCATAAGATTTGCTTTCAAGGCCCAGGATAGTGTTCCGGGCAGTGGCATGGGGCACGGGATATTTTCCAGCCAGCCGTGGTTGCTTCCACCATTGTAAGCACATGGCGCTTGCCTTGGCGGGTTTGTGGGAGTGTGATATAGTCAATCTGCCAGGCCTCCCATATTTGTATTTCAGCCATCGTCCTCCATACCAAAGAGGCTTTAACCGCTTGGCTTGCTTAATTGCAGCGCATGTTTCACATTCATGGATGACCTGTGCGATAGTGTCCATGGTCAGGTCCACCCCTCGATCACGAGCCCATCTATATGTTGCATCTCTTCCCTGATGGCCTGAGGTGTCGTGGGCCCACCGAGCCATGAATAATTCACCCTTATGCTGCCAATCCAGATCTACCTGAGCTACTTCAATCCTAGCAGCCTTGTCTACCTGTTGATTGTTTTGATGTTCTTCAGTGGCCCGGCTCTTAGGTACATGAGCATCTACGTGACGTACTTTCACAACCAGTTCTCTAGCCGGGCAGCAATATCTTGCCACAATGCAGCAGCCCAGATGGGTTTACCTCTGCGTTGCCAGTTACTCCGCTTCCATTGCTGCAACCACCCCCGAGCATTTGCCACCATCCATGAGTCAGTATAGAGATAAAGTATTGGCCATTTTTCTCGTTCAGCAATGTCTAAAGCCAGCTGGATGGCTTTCACCTCTGCAAACTGACTCGATTCACCTTCTCCTTCTGCAGTTTCTGCAACTTGTCGTATAGGACTCCATACAGCCGCCTTCCACCTCCGATGCTTTCCTACAATGCGACAGGACCCATCAGTGAACAGGGTATTGCCTCTCATTTCTGGCAGTTTATTATACAATGGGGCCTCTTCAGCACGCGTTACCTCCTCCTCTGGTGATATTCCAACATCTTTGCCTTCTGGCCAGTCCGTGATCACTTCCAGAATTCCTGGGCGACTGGGGTTTCCTATTCGACTTCGTTGTGTGATCAGTGCAACCCACTTACTCCACGTAGCATCAGTTGCATGATGTGTAGAAGGGACCTTCCCTTTGAACATCCAGCCCAGCACTGGCAGTCGGGGTGCAACAGGAGCTGTGTTTCAGTACCAACCACTTCTGAAGCAGCTCGAACTCCTTCATATGCTGCTAATATCTCCTTTTCAGTTGGAGTATAGCGGGCCTCAGATCCTCGATATCCCCGACTCCAAAACCCTAGAGGTCGACCTCGGGTCTCCCGGTGCTTTCTGCCAGAGACTCCAGTAGGGCCATTCTCCCCGGCTGCTGTAGAGCACATTTTTAACATCTGGTCCTGCCCGGACCGGCCCAAGGGCTACTGCATGAACTATCTCCCGTTTAATCTGTTCAAAGGCTTGTTGTTGTCAGGGCCCCATTTAAAATCGTTCTTCTTCCGGGTCACTTGATAGAGAGGGCTTACAATCAGACTATAATTTGGAATATGCATTCTCCAAAAACCTACAACACCTAAGAAAGCTTGCGTTTCCTGTTTACTAGTTGGTGGAGACATAGCTGCTATTTTGTTGATCACATCCATTGGGATGTGACGACGTCCATCTTGCCATTTTTTCCTAAAAACTGAATCTCCTGTGCGGTCCCTTCACCTTACTTGTTTTATGGCAAAACCAGCTTTCAGAAGGATTTGGATTATTTTCTCCCCTTTCTCAAAAACTTCTTCTGCTGTGTTGCCCCATACGATGATGTCATCAATGTATGCAGGTGTTCTGGAGCTCACCTTTTTCCAGTGCATTCTGGATTAGTCCATGGCAAATGGTGGGGCTGTGTTTCCACCCCTGGGGCAGTCGATTCCAGGTGTACTGGACGCCCCTCCAAGTGAAAGCAAACTGTGGCCGGCACTCTGCTGCCAAAGGGATTGAGAAAAATGCATTGCAATATCAATTGTGGCGTACCACTTGGCTGCCTTTGACTCCAGTTCATATTGAAGTTCTAGCATGTCTGGCACGCAGCACTCAGCGGTGGTGTGACTTCATTCAGGCCACGATAGTCTACTGTTAGTCTCCATTCTCCATTAGACTTTCACTGGCCAAATGGGGCTGTTAAAGGGTGAGCGAGTCCTGCTGATCATCCTTGGCTCTCCAGTCGACGAATCAGCTATGGATGGGAATCAGGGAGTCTCGGTTGGTGCGATATTGCCGCCGGTGCACCCTTGTGGTAGCGATCGGCACCTGTTGTTCTTCGACCCTCAGCAACCCCACGAAGGGTCCTCAGAGAGTCCGGGCAAGGTGGACAACTGTTCAATTCCTCTGTCTCCAAGGCAGCTATACCAAAGGCCCACCGATACCCCTTTGGGTCCTTGAAATACCCTCTCCTGAGATAATCTATGCCAAGAATGCATGGAGCCTCTGGGCCAGTCACAATGGGGTGTTTTGCCACTCATTCCCAGTTAGGCTTATTTCAGCCTCCAATACAGTTAGCTGTTGAGATCCCCCTGTCACCCCAGAAATACAAATAGGTTCTACCCCTTTATAGCTTGATGGCATTAGAGTACACTGTGCACCGGTGTCTACTAGAGCTTTATACTCCTGTGGATCTGATGTGCCAGGCCATCGAATCCACACAGTCCAGTAAACCCGGTTGTCCCTTCCTCCGCCTGGCTGGAGGCAGGGCCCCTCTAGTCCTGGTCATAGGATTCTCCACTCACTTTTGTAAAAATGGATTAGAATTCCTTTTCATAGAATCAGGAGTAAGATCAGCCCTTCCACTCTGTCGGCCACACCGCTCGCAGTGCTCACTGGAGGCTGAAGCAACCATTTTCCTGGAAGAACCCTCATTTGTGTTGTTTTTCGCAATTCACGTACCCGTGCATCTAGGACCGAGGTAGGTTTTCCATCCCACTTCCTCATATCCTCTCCGTGGTCAAGCAGGTAAAACCACAGGGTACCCCGTGGTATATACCTTCTCTCTCTCTCTCTTGCCCAGAAGAATACCTTCTCCTAATAGCTGAGGTATTGGTCCGTACAGGTGGGCGGCCAAACTTATCCTCAAATCGCTGGAACTCTTGGGACCATTTCTCGGCTAGTATGTCTGGCAGTTTCTCCACAGCCGCGACGAGGGAGGAAGTGAGACTTTCTTCGTATTGCCGAAGTCGGAGCCAATTCATCTACTGTTGGTCCCTCCTCGTCTTTCCAGTCCATTACTGCCAATGCATTGGCATACGATGATGGTGCTTCGTACAAACTTCCGCCACATGGGTCGTGCACATTGGACTTCATCTGGATCTGTGGGTAACTGCCCATCGTCTGGGTCATAATAAACCATCTCCCGCACGGCTAATTCCCTCAGGTACTGGATACCTTCTCTCCATGGTGGTCCACTTGCCTGGGTGACATACAACATCTTCCTTGAAGGGGTACCTTTCCCTCACGATAGAAGTCGCCTCCAGAGGCTGAGGGCTTGTGTTTTTTCCAATCGCCTTGTCAATGCCCCCTTCCCTAGAAAGGGATCCCAATTGCTTGGCTTCCTTACCCTCTAATTCCAAGCTACTTGCCCCATTATCCCAGCATCGGAGCAGCCAGGTGATAATGTGCTCGCCTGGATGACGGCTGAAGTCTTTTCGCATATCTCGCAGCTCACTCGGGATAGTGACGGGATTATCTCCGGTTCTGCCTCTTCCTCCTGTTCTCGTGATGACCCTGCTTCACCTTCATCCTTCGCTAAGCGAACTGATTTTTTTGTATATTTCCTCTTCTGTATAGGGGCGATTGATATTGGCACCGGTTGATTCTCTAGTTCAGCTGCATCATCCATCGCCAAGGTTTGAGTTGCCACAGTGCCTGTTGCTGGGGTTTGAGTAGCCACAGTGCTTGTCATAGGGATTAGAGTAGCTGCAGTAGCTGTCGCCAGAGTTGAGTAGCCGTAGTGCCTGTCGCCAGAGTTGGAGTAGCTGCAGTCGTGGGAGCTGATCTCTGGGTGGTATTTTTAAATAGTTGTTTAACCCTAGGCAAGATCTGAATCACATTCAGGAACAGGCTGATTCCTAGCAATAGGACCATACTAAGTTCAACATCCCAAGGATATTCAAAATTTACAAACTCCTTCAATGCTATTGCAATTAACCTGGCAGAGAAAGGAAGATGTGGGAAGATGTCTCCCCAATAGGTTGGCTCCCCGAGGAGAAAAGGTAGAAAGTGCAGTTATTAATATTCTCTAGGAGATAGCACCCGAAGTACGGAGATCTCTCCTCCACAGATTGGTTCCCAGAGGAGAAAAGGTAAAAGGTACAATTATTAATAGTCTCCCATAGGCAGCTCCCGAAGTACAGAGGTGACAACAATGCCGAGTACAAACACCCGATTAGTTTCACGGCTTGCACTTCTATCATATCATAAACCAGTGTTACAAACAACAACAACGTGATAACTCTAGCCCGGTTCCCACAGATGATAAACAGCACAACAGGGAGCATATACTGCAAGTAGGGCATTACATAACAACTTCAAGAACCACAACACCAACTTTGAGAGCAAACGAACCCACATTGTAACCAGTAACTATCAAACCAATACAATGAATACTTATAACAAGTTTGTTTTAACACACTCTGATCAGATCTGTCGTTATCTCAACCCTTCGGCCCCACGTTGGGCGCCAAAAAGGCTGTCGTGGTTTAACCCCAGTCAGCAACTCAGCACCACGCAGCCGTTCCCCCTCCCCCTCCCAGTGGGGTGAGGAGGAGGAAAGCAAAGGAAAAAAAAGTAAAACTCGTGGGTTGAGATAAGAACAGTTTAATAACTAAAGTAAAATATAATACTAACAATAGTAATAATGAAATATAATAATAGTAATGAAAAGGAATGCAACAAAAAAAGGGGGGGGGAGAAAAAAAACAGTGATGCACAATGCAATTGCTCACCACCCGCTGACCAATGCCAGTTAGTTCCCGAGCCACGATCCGTGCCTCCGGCCAACTCCCCCCTGTTTATACTGGGCATGACGTTCCATGGTATGGAATACCCTTTGGCTAGTTCAGGTCAGCTGCCCCGGCTATGCTCCCTCCCAGCTTCTTGCACACCTGCTTGCTGGCAGAGCATGGGAAACTGAAAAGTCCTTGGCTTAAGATAAGCGCTACTTAGCAACAACTAAAACATCAGAGTGTTATCAACATCATTCTCACACTAAATCCAAAACACAGCACTGTACCAGCTACTAAAAAGAAAGTTAACTCTGTCCCAGCCGAAACCAGGACACCTAGTCAGTCATGGACTGCCTGTGTGAAAAAAGGGAGGGCTGAGGCAGGTGGAAGGGACATGTCTGGGTGCTGGCTCTGAGCCCCTCTGTTACAGCCACCCAACCTGCTGTGGCAGGCAGGAGGGCAGGCCACGCTCATGGACACCCTGCTCAGCCCTGTCTCCTCTGGAGCAGACCTGACACCAAGCAGCATGTCACCTCAGAACCACCCCTGGGCCTTCAACTTGGCGGGGGTTCACCTGGAAAGGAGAACAGTCCCCCACAGCCCCAGACCCTGTGAAGGGCACAGCAGCTCCGGGGGGCAGCCCCACGGCTGGACGCTCACCGTGGCATGAGGAAATGGAAGACAGTGAAACTGCAGGACTCCTGGTCCTGGGTCCAGGAGATCCCCATCACAGACTGACTGCCCCCTCCATCTCAGCCCCTCTCCACAGGCCAGCACAAGAGTCCTGGCCAGGGGACAGAGCAGCCTGCCCTGAGCAGGTGCCTGCAGAAAGAAGTTTCTCTTTCTCACGGATTCCTCCCTGCAGGCACACAAATGCTCCTTGCTCTTCTCCACAGTCATCCCTGCTCTCCAGAGAGCCTTTCCTCAGGTAAGTGTGTCCATGCTGGCCTGGCCGGCCGTTCCTGCTTCCCTCCATGGTCCCTGCAGGCCCCAGGCTGGCGGTGCACTCTGCAGAGCGAGGGGGCTGTGGTGCCCTTTGGCCACGGGGTGAGCCTGCACTGGCCATGCTGGTTGGGTGGGGATCAGACCCAGCCAGAAAGGGATCACTGCTGCTGAGCCCCTTTCCATCTTTTGTGATCTTCGGAGCAGAAAAAGGAGTCCCAGAAAAGCACCAAACATTTCAAAACAGATGCTGAGTGAAGTGCCAGTAAGAACAGGCAAGTGGCTTCCTGGCAAGGAGTCTGTCCTGAGAAGGGGGTCCAGCCTCTGCCACTCTGGAGAGCAAAACCAGCAGTGTCCATGCCCCCGGGGACACAAAGGGCGACCTTTGCAAGACCACCCTTCCTATGAACCGTTTTAGATGTGTCCTTGAGGACGGGGTATAATGGCTTA
>NW_026114191.1:492666-548026 GCF_018139145.2 Gymnogyps californianus | reverse complement strand
TACAGTGTAATCAAGAGAGAATTCTCTCTGTTGCAATATGCTGTCTGTTTTTTCTTACTAAGAATAATACTTTCAAAACCTTACACAAACCTGTTATAATGATACATCACATCATAGATTTGTTCTGGGCTGGAGTTTATCGAGCTCTGCAAACTCCCAAACAATGTGGATGTTTGCAGAGAAATTAACACGGTATTCTGTAGGAAGCCATAATCAAAGGAAAGATAACTGTAAAATGTTGGTTTCCTATGGGAGCCTGATTGGTTTGAGTCATCTAATCTGGGTCCAAGCCTTACTGGCTTACCTAAACAACCAGATCCAGTACCGCTAACCTTTTGCAGGACATACTTACCATGATTATGATTTCTTTGAGGATTCTACTCCTCTATTTACACAGCTACCTGAGCAATATTGGATATGTGGAGAAAGGGCATGCAAGTATTGACCCCCGACCTGGGCTGGGCAGTGTACTCTCGGTGCATTAATACCATGCGCACAGGTTAGAACCAGTATCTCTTCTGCCTCTGGAGCTCATAACTACTGGTATATGGGAGAAAAAGCATCACAGCCCTCTGACAGAATGTGGCACTGAACTCCACCTGTGTGTAAGAGCTTTTATCCCATGGTTAGGGGTTGCTGAACGAGAAAGCATGGTTGGAAATGTGTCAACAGAATTAGAAAAAGCCATTAAAGAAACGGCAGATAGTATGACAGCCCTACAGGAAGAAATCACATGGTGATCAGAAAAGGTAAGAGAGACTCGATTAGCTTTAGGCTACCTATTAGCAGCAGAGGATGGAGTATGTGCAATGAATGACAGCTGCTGGGTTTATGTAAATCCAGACCAGAAAATGAAACTGATATAAACAAGGTAAAGACACATTTCAAAGTAATACATGAATTAAGAAGGCATCTCCCCTCCATCTATTTGGGTGGTTAACCTCTTGGCTCCCACACTTGAGTATAAGATTGTGAACTAAAAGGACTTTGGATGCTGTATTTGCTCTCTTATTTTGCTTTGTATATTATATATGTGTCTTTGCAGTGTTGTATCACCTTATGCACTTGACTTAGTACTAAAACAATGGATAATATAATGTGACAGGTCCCTACATATTATAACAATCAGTCTTTATAGTATAAAGGATATTCACTTTGTTAATGTATATTAGTTCACATTATACACTGCAATGTAATGAGGCAGTGGAATTTTACTGAGACTTTGGTATTGTCCATGACTAGAGTAAAACAAATGAGAGGCCAGCCCAGCCCTGGAAAGAAGGACTTTGCTTTGTGGAAGCTTAGAGCTGTCCCTGAAGGATAAAGGATACCCTGGGACAACCAAGGTAACGCCAGCATCCCAGCGCCTCTCACACCTCTTTGAAACCCTCCCAGCGTTGTCTGGCATCACAGATCAGTCACTCGAGCAAGGCTGACTCCAGGGACAGCTGGATCAATAGACAAGCAGCAAGAATGCTGCAGAAATATTGTTGTTCTGCAAAGTTTTACTATGATTAGTGATCGGTAGTGTGGGTGTTAGTGATCAGTCAAATCGTGTTGTACCTGAATGTTTGAAGGGTAAAAGAACCCTGTGTAAAGCCACATTCTGGGTGCCCCAACTTTGCTGGGACACCGCATGTGCATGAATAAATATTTGCCGCTGTAATTCTTTACTTTGTGTCCTAGCCTCTCTCCTCGGTCGCCATGGGCCAGTTGCGAATGTTTGTGACAGTCAGCACTGTTCAGCAGTAACTAAAACATAGATGTGTTATCAATGCTGTGTCATGACAAATCCAAAACATAGCACCATACAAACGCAATTGAAGATACACATCCAGATACCAGTACAGATGCAGATACAGGTACAATTAGACATGCAGGTGCCCATCGGGATCCCATTACAGACACCAATACCAATATAGGCAGAGACATCAGCGCTGATACCATGAGAGATACCACTGCAGAGTCCATTGCAGATGAAGATGCCATTGTAGATGCCATGGCAGTCGCAGACATTACACACATACAAGTTCAGATGCAATTACGGGTGGAGATGCCACTCCAGATACCCTGCATATGTCGTTGTGGATGTAGAAAAATTGGAGGTGCAGATAGCATTGCAGA
Source organism: Gymnogyps californianus (assembly GCF_018139145.2). Lineage (NCBI taxonomy): Eukaryota > Metazoa > Chordata > Aves > Accipitriformes > Cathartidae > Gymnogyps > Gymnogyps californianus. Next base: position 545,902 of record NW_026114191.1, on the reverse strand, counting down.
TACCCTGGCAGGCAGAGATAGCGTTGCTGATACAGACCATTTCAGAGGAAGGTGTCTTTGCAGATGCCAGTGCAGATGCAGATGTAATTTAAGATGTAATTCATAGAATCATAGAATCATAGAATATCTCAAGTTGGAAGGGACTCATAAGGGTCATTGAGTCCAATTCCCTGCCCCTTGCAGGACTACCTAAAACTAAACCAGTGTGAAGCCGGGTGTGCAGCCAGGGGTGCGCAGGGCTGTCCTTTTGAGCAGGGTCCCTGCACTCCAGGCTATGCCAGGGCAGGGAGCGCCCCAGAGCACTGTGGGGAGAAGCTATGGGTAGAAGGAACAGCCCTGACAGGGCACGATCCTTCTGCTTTCATGAGAGTGCTGCATGGGTCAAGGCTGCTGACAGCCCCACATCACCCTCAGGACATTTCCAAGGGGACTTTTCAAGAAGCACATCAAGGCAATGCCTACTTGAAAGCTCAGGGTCCCGTTCTTTCTGTCTTCTACTCTTGGTTATCTGGGTGGGCAATGGGACATAGAAAGTCACCTCTCTGGGAGCAGGCACGTAAACTCCAAATCTGTTCCTCTTAGAGATGAATCAGCCTGGGAGTATCAGAAATCAACACCCTGTGGCTTACAGACAGCACCAGTAGCACCTTGGTAGCCTCCTCAGGGTTGGTCTGATGTTCCCATCAGAGCCTGCAACCGCTGAGGTGCCCCTGGGCAGTGCCCTGCTGCCAGGAGGGGTCTGCAGGGCAGAGCTGAGCACACAGCGGCTGGGATGGGGTCTGTGAGCACTGAGAGGGAGGAGGCGTGGGGACAGGGAAATGGTTCCTGGCAGGGACAGCTCCAGGCAGCAGAGACATGGGCAGGGGGAGAGAGAGCTGCTACCATCAAGGTCTTGGGAGGGGGATTCTGGCACCTCCCTGCTGTCCCTTGCAGTGCAGATGCCTTCCGCTGAGCAACCCCCTGGTCTCCTCTCCCACCCAGCGCAGTTGCTGCCATCAAGACCATGGGTTCTCAAGCTGAGTCGAATTCTCTGCAGGTTCAGCCCAAGGAGAAGAAACTCCTGAGTGCTCCCTTGGCAAGAGTGTTGAGGCATTTCTCCATCTTGCCCTCCTGTCCATGCTTCCCTTGGTCTTACCCTCGACTCTCTGGCAACAAGAGGCTTCAGGTGCAGAGCACACACCGACACTGCAGGTCCTGTGATGCAGCTGTGTCCATGGGAGCAAAGTGCCTCAGTTCCTTCCAAGCTGTGGGGCTCTGGACAGTGCAGTGTGTGGGGCTGGGGACTGAGCTGGCTCTGCTGAGGTCCCTACACTTTTAGCACATCCAGGAGTTTCCCTGCGCTTGTGCTGCCGGAAGATGCTGAGCAGCTCCTCTATATTACAAGGGGGTTACTGATATAATCTGCATGTCAGGGCTGCTGCTTCCTTGGAGCTGATGGCCATGGACAGCAGCTGGACGTGGTCTTCTCAGTGCTGGTCTCTCCGCACTTCCAAACTGTCCTGCCGTGTCCTTAGGATTGTGTAAGCCCTAAGGGAAATGGTGAATTTCAGCAGCTGTCACCCACTTTCCCCCATTCCCAGTGCTGTAGAGCAGGGACAAGTCCTCGGAGACTATGGGCAGAGCCCTACTCCTTACATCAGACTCAGCCAGCACAAACCTGAGCTCCAGCCTGGGGGACGCATGAAGGTCCTGAAAGAAGGGATATAGGCAATGGGTGTTGGGAGGTGGGGTGGGGTGCTGGAGGGGGAGGGAAAGGGAAGAGTTTTGCTCAGAGTAGTCCTCACTTGTCCGTGTGCTTTCTTCCTTTGGCAGTACCTCAGGAACAAAGGGATCAGATGTCCAAAGGCAGCTCCATCACGGAGTTCCTCCTCCTGGCATTCGCAGAGACACGGGAGCTGCAGCTCTTGCACTTCTGGCTCTTGCTGGGCATCTACCTGGCTGCCCTCCTGGGCAACGGCCTCATCATCACTGCCGTAGCCTGCGACCACCGCCTCCACACTCCCATGTACTTCTTCCTCCTCAACCTCTCCCTCATCGACTTGGGCTCCATCTCCACCATTCTCCCCAAAGCCATGGCCAATTCCCTCTGGGACAACAGGTCTATTTCCTATGTAGGATGTGCTGCCCAGCTCTTTCTGTTTTCCTTCTTGCTTGGAGCAGAGTATTTTCTTCTTACTGTCATGGCCTATGACCGCTATGTTGCCATCTGCAAACCCCTGCACTACGGGACCCTCCTGGGCAGCAGAGCTTGTGTCCACATGGCAGCAGCTGCCTGGGGCAGTGGCTTTCTCCATACTGTGCTGCACACAGCCAATACATTTTCCCTACCTCTCTGCCAAGGCAATGTCCTGCACCAGTTCTTCTGTGAAATCCCCACATCCTCAAGCTTGCCTGCTCAAATGCCTACCTCAGGGAAGTTGGGCTTCTTGTGGTCATTGCCTGTTTATTCTTTGGGTGTTTTGTTTTCATTGTGCTGTCTTATGTGCAGATCTTCAGGGCTGTGCTGAAGATCCCCTCGAAGCAGGGACGGCACAAAGCCTTTTCCATGTGCCTCCCTCACCTGGCCGTGGTCTCCCTCTTTGTCAGCACCTCTTTTTTTGCCTACCTGAAGCCCCCTTCCACGTCCTCCCAATCCCTGGATCTGCTGATGGCAGTCCTGTATTCGGTGGTGCCTCCAATAGTGAACCCCTTCATCTACAGCATGAGGAACAAAGAGATCAAAGATTCCCTGAGGAAAGTATTTCAACACATACTATTTCAGCATCATTAAGGTACCCATACACCTTATAATACTCCCAGGGTGTCTCAGGAAAAGCCAGGAGTATCTTTTGGTCTTTTTTTTTTTTTTTAATAGCTGTGATAATATTATTGCAATGAATTAGTATTATTCATCCCACTTCTTGACAGTCAACGTGTTTTTTCTGAGCTGCTATCCCAATGTACTGTCATTGAGTAACCCCAGCAGGTAGGTCAGCACCACCCAGCTGCTCACTCACCTGCCCCCAGTGGGATGGGGGAGAGAATTGGAAAGGTAAGAGTGAGAAAACTCGTGGGTTGAGTTAAAGACAGTTTTAGTAGGTAAAGCAAAATCTGCACATGCAAGCAAAACAAAACAAGGAATTCATTCACTGCTTCCCACTGGCAGGCAGGTGTTCAGCCATCTCCAGGAAAGCAGGGCTCCATCACATGTAACGGTGACTCGAGAAGACAAATGGCATCACTCCGAACATTCCCTCCCTTCCTTCTTCTTCCCCCAGCTTTATATGCTGAGCATGACGTCATATGGTCTGGAATGTCCCTTTGGTCAGTTGGGGTCAGCTGTCCCAGCTGTGTCCCCTCCCAACTTCTTGTGCTCCTCCAGCCTGCTTGCTGGCAGGGTGGGGTGAGAAGCAGAAAAGGCCTTTTTGGTTACTCTGTGTAACCACTGCTCAGCAATAACAAAAACATCCCTGTATTATCAACACTGTTCTCATCACAAGTCCAAAACATAGCCCCGTACAAGCTACTATGAAAAAATTTAACTCTATCCCAGCTAAAACCAGCACACAGACCTACAGTACCAGGCTGCTTGCATAAATAAAGAAGCCAGCAGAAAGTCTTTGGTCTGAGCTCTCATCTCTCCAAATCCTCTCTGGAGCTGGGGGCACAGCCCAGCTAGAAGAAAGGGTTAAGGAGCCCAAATCCCAGCTGCCCCATGGAGGAGCAGCCCATGGGGCCCCCGAGGCTGCACCTTGCTGCCTCAGCGGGCACTCCCTCTCTCCTGCCTGCGTATCATCAGGGCTGCTGCTTGCCTGGAGCCATGGCCATGGCCAGCAGTAGGACATGCTCTTTTCAGTGCTGGTCTCTCCTCCCTTCCACACTCTCCTCTTGTGCCCTTGCATTTGTGTTGTTAGCTCTAAGGGCTCGTGGACCTTGAGACAGTCCTGTTGTCTCTACGGTGGCATCCCTGTGGCTGTGGGCAGGAGCAGACCATGTGAACCACTGTGTCAGAGCTGGCCTCCCTGCTAGCACAGCCGTCACCAAAAAGGGCTCCTCAGGGCAGGGCCAGAAGGCCAGATGCCTCTTCCAAAGCTGGAATACACCCAATGAGCTATTCCCTCAAAAGGACTTTTGCTCTTCTGGGGGTCTCAATAGCTTCAGGGAGACAAGCTCAGAGTCGCAGGGGGATCTGTCAGGGACTGAGGGCTGGACCAAGAGTTCCCTTCTTGGTGGCACATGTCCAAGCAGACAGCAGTTGTTCTTTGACTTATCTCCCTGGTGCTGTCTCACCTGCAGTGGGGCTGATGGCAGATGCCATCCTGGAGAGGAATTGGGAGGTGCCAGGAGAAGTCAGGGGATCTCCAGGAACAGTGTGTGAGTCTGACTTGGCAGTGAGTTGCACCTCCTAAAATTAGTGACCATCGGAGGTAGTGTCCTGGAAGAAAAGGCAAACCTGAGGAGACCATGAGCTAACGAGGGCTCTGCAATGCCAGAAAAGGCCGTGAGGAGCCAGCAGGCAATAGGAGCAAAGGCTGGAGAGTGGTTCTTGAAAGCCTCTTGGAAAGCCCACGGGCTGGATCTAGCGCAGCCCTGCCCTGCCCTTTGTGCCATTGCAGACACGCCTTGCTCCTGCCCAGCCCTGTCCTTGGCTATTGAGCATCAAGGGAAGATAGAAAGGGGCTCAGCAGCAGTGATCCCTTTCTGGCTGGGTCTGCTCCCCACCCTGACCAGCATGGCCAGTGCAGGCTCACCCCATGGTCCCAGGGCACCACAGCTCCCTCGCTCTGCACAGCAGCACTGCCAGCTTGGGGCCTTGCAGGGAGCATGGAGAGGGAAGCAGAGGCGGCTGCCCAGGCCGGCATGGACACGCTCACCTGGGGAAAGGCTCTCTGGAGAGCAGGGATGACTGTGGAGAAGAGCAAGACAGCATATCTGTGCCTGCATGGAGGAATGCATGGCAAAGAGAAACCTCTTTCTGCAAGCACCCACTCGGGGCAGGCTGCTCTTTCCCCTGGCCAGGATTCTTGTGCTGGCCTAGGGAGAGGGGTGTCGCGGATGAGTGATTTAGATCACTTAAAGTATTGCCATCAAAGGTATTAGCAAAAGTGATTTTAATGTCAATTTGTAAAAGTGCAACTTAACAAGGTTCGATGGCAAGGGTCACTCTATTACTTAATCCAGGGAAGAAACATACAAAGGAAAACTGAGTTAGAGTCAATTTAGAACGATTTACACAAAGATCAGAGGCGAAAAAAGGTAAGGGAGACCATCCCTTTGAGTCTTGAGGTTCAGAATGGACACCTTTGCTTTCTAAACTCCTTCTCAGAGAGGAGTCTAGGTGCGGCTGGATCCAGACTTAGTCCCAGACTTGGTCAACGGTTTATGTCTAATGGAACTAGACCCAAGGATTTCATTAGTGTTAGTTCAGCATGCTGTCAGTCACTTACCAAGGATCTGTTGTGAATAAGGGGTCTCTCTGTCTTGGGTAAGAAAGGATCTCTTAGTCTCAGGTAAGGAATCTCAAGCCTTGAGAGGCGTCCCTGCTCAAGGGGAGAGTCGCCTGGCGTGCAGTCCAGTTCCAGTTCAGGGAGAACTCAAATGGGGCTCATCCAAGGATCTGTCATTGGTAAAAGGTCTCTCTGCCTCGAGCAGCAAACTTGAGAGGCATCCCAGCTCAAGGGGAGATCACCGCCATGCAGTCACGCTGCCTAGCAGGGAGAGCTCAAAGAAGGCTCCCTTAGGCTGTCATATTTATGGGATAAAGTGGTTGGCTTGTAGTCCAATTGCATACAATGGGAGAGGTATGCACGAGACTCCTTGTACCCACAACTTTCTTTGTTCCTTGATAAATGAGTCTTGGAAAAGCCACCCGTTAATCACATGATCAGTGTTCCAAGCTCATATGCATCGATGCTCACTGTGTCACTCTGCTCCTTCGTGGGTTTCCTAGAGGAGTTCTTGGCCCGCCTGAGGCTCAGGCCTTTACCTCCTTTGGAGCCTGTACCAAACTACTGCGAGTTTGGTTAAGGGGTCGAGTGCATCCGTCACAGTTCCCCACAACCCATCCAGCTTCTTTGAAAGCCCTGTTCATTCTCCTCTAACACCCAAGGTGTCCTAGCCCCACACTTCCTCGAATCCTCCCATGCACCGCTCCCCCCCTGCACTACCACGTCTCACAAACCCTTCCCTTTTCCCCAACAGTGATGGGACCTAACCGCAGGAGGTCTGTGCATCCTTCACGCTCATGGATGCTTCCTGAGGTCCATCCAAGTGTGGGGAGTGAAGGAGGAAAAGGGCAAGGTCAGCTCACGGGGCATGAGTGGGCACGGCCACTCTCAGCAGTGGACATTCCCTATCTCCTAGGCTGAGGCATGTACACAGCATAGAAATGTCTCTTTCATCCCTGACTAGCAGAAGAGGGGTCTTCCTTCCTGACATCTTCCCAGGACAAACCTCCTCCTCTTCCCCACCCCCAGACATCAGCTGCTCTCCAGTTCCATTGCTGGGCTCAGACATGGGTTAAGGATTTGCTAAAGCCATCAGCCATCTCCTTGTTCTTCCTGGCTCCCTCCAGAGCTCATGGCAAACTTTTTTGTCCTTAACAGGGCCTTTAGGACGATCTGTAACCATGTGTTAGGTTTACAGTTGGACTCAATGACCTTGAAGCTCTTTTCAACCTAAATGATTCGATGATTCTATGATAGAATGATCTTTTATGAAATCATTGTCTTTTTCTGATCTTCTGTGCAGAAGGAGCAGTCAGAGAAAAGCCTCAAATACACCAAAAAGGATGCCAAGTGCCGTGCCAGGAAGAACGAGGTGAGCAACACCCAAGGCTGTGGCTTCCTGGCAAGGAGTCTGCCCTGAGAAGGGGATCCAGCCTCTGCCATCTGGGGACACAAAAGGGGACTTTTGCAAGACCCCTCTTCATCTGAACCGCCCTGGATATGTCATTGAAGATTGGGCATCAGGACATATACAGCAAATGCTGATTCAGTTGGCACTGCCCAATGTTGCTACCACAGATACAAGCTGCTCTCTTCCATCCATTTATGTTTAGGCAGATTAATGTGGAGTTCTTTGTAGAGAATTAAACTCTTGGGAAATTACAAAAACACCTGAAGAATTGTTGAGAGATGATTGACAGAAGCCCCAGCACATTTGATTCTCAAGAAACGGGACACCAGAGTCCAAGGGAAGAATGGTTTGGGCACTTCCCTTGGATTTGGGAAACTGAAGCACGCTCCCTTTTGCCTGACAGCCTGCCCTCCTCAGCGAGCTGTGTGAGAAACTCTCCCAATGAGGTCTGAACTCACAGTCATGTCAGGTAATTTCTGTCTAATTGCAGCCAATTCTGTCTAATTCCAGCCAGTCAAGAGAGGTGACTATCCCGCTAAAATTCAGCATTGGTGCGGCCTCACCTTGAATACTGTGTGCCGTTCTGGGCAACACAATTTAAGAAGGATGTGAAGGTCCTTCAGTGTGTCCAGAGGAGGACAACAAAGCTGGTGAAAGGGCTGGAAGGCATGTCCTCTGAGGAGCAGCTGAGGACTTTGGGCTTGTCTAGTTTGGAGAAAAGGAGGCTGCGGGGCGACCTCATTGCTCTCTGCAGCTTCCTGAGGAGGGGACGTGGAGAGGGAGGTGCTGATCTCTTCTCCCTGGGATCCAGGGACAGGACGCCTGGGAATGGTTCAAAGCTGCACCAGGAGAGGTTCAGGCTGGACATGAGGAAGCATTTCTTTCCCGAGAGAGTGGTCAAACCCTGGAAGAGGCTTCCTCGAGAGGTGGTCGATGCCCCAAGCCTGGCAGTGTTTCAGAGGCATTTGGACAATGCCCTTAACAACATGCTTGAACTTGTGGTCAGCCCTGAAGTGGTCAGGCAGTTGGACTAGATGATCGTTGTAGGTCCCTTCCAACTGAAATAGCCTGTTCTATTCTATTCTATTCTATTCTATTCTATTCTATTCTATTCTATTCTATTCATCCAATGTTGTCCTGCCAGCTCAGGATTTGAGCTTCCATTTGAACCCATAACATTTCAATTCACACTACCTCCATCTTCCTTCTGACACTGGCTGTTGTGTGACACGACTGTCCTGGTGCTCCAGGCAGGATGGGCAAACGTTTTGATGCCTGAGCTGGAACTTCTGCCCTTGCTGGAAATGCAATGCAGCAGGCTCCAGCCAAGGGCCCACAAAGAAAACTTCCCAGAGGGCCAACTAAGGAAACATCCACAGGCTGTGGACTTTCTCCTCAATGACAGAGAATTGTGAGTCCAGACTGATACAGCTTCACCTGTTTTTTCCTCTCTCTTTGTAACTTGTCTCTCAGATTTATGAATTTAAGCTGCTTTGCCATTTGAAACTGTGTCTCTCTGAAAAACTAGCCCTGCATTGTTTGGTTTTTTTTTAACCCAAATGATATGCAGAATTGAAGTGTTCCATATGTGGACAGCTTTTGCACAACATTGCTCCAAGAGGGGAAATATCTCAGCCTGCCATGGGAAATGGGTGAAGCTGTGGGGATAAATGTGTTTCTGAGGCAATATTTGATCTGCATACAATACTAAAAGGTGGTGAAGGTGAGTGGGCATGAAAGCAACAGGAAAAGTGCCATCCAGTGGAGCTTGCAGAAGGAAGATGAGGCTGACACAGCATGAGGTGACAGATGGGATCAGCATGTAAGAAGACTTTCTAAGGAAGCTGTGCAAGGAAGTACCTGACTTCACCCAGCTGAAAAAGAGACAGGCAGTGTGCTGAAGTGATGGGGAGAAGGGTCCTGGGGTAAAGAGTGAGAATGGGAGAAGGTGGGAGAGATTTGGGCTGCAGAGGTTTGAGGTCATCCTTTCAAGGTCTGAGCAGGCTGAGCTTGGAGCCAAGGCAAAATGAACAAGTTCTCAAGGATGTTTTGCAATTAGTGGTACTATCACTAGTACCAGTAACAGGACAGTGCTGTAAGGAACTCTTTCTTCTTCTTTGATGTCCATCAAGACTACAGCTCTTTAATTTCCTTCTCAACCGCCATTCTGTATTGAGAAAATTGCTCTAAGTTCTCAGTAGCTAGCCTCTGGCATGAAGTTCTTAGAACAGTGTTTTACCTCTCCCTGCTACCTCCTTGTTATCATTTAAAGCTTACACCTCTTAGACAGATTGGCCCCTAAATCATGCCTGTTCCATCTCTTTTCGCCCTCTTTTCATCAGGAGGAGGAGGTGGAGTAGGGCAGTTGTTTCATTTTTAGCCAAAGGCGGCCAAGGCACAGGATCCCAGGTTAGTGCAAAGGAACAAAGAAAGGCAAAATGTTCATGTGGCATACAGATACACCAGCAATTACCTGCATTTCCAGGCTCTGAAGTCCTAACTCTGCAGCAGGGAGCCTGGAAGGTCTCAGCTCCCTTCATCTGCCCTGCATTTCCGCATGTAAAATGAAACTAACCTCAGTCAAAAAGTTGGTTTTGATTCTCTTCACAAACGAAAACTTTCGCCATATGTCAGGAGATTGGCCCATACACGAAAGAAAGAATCACACTTGGCTGGAGAAAAAGCTGAGGTGTTGCCAGGAATGTCAGGAGGCATGGCATAGTGATTCCTGGGTTCATGGAGCTGGTCAAAGGCCTCGTCTCTCTTTCTGCAATGATGGCTTCAATGCCCGGCTCGTTTGTAGGCTCTGCACATGGATGCTGACATTTCATTGAGCAACCTGCTCTGAAAGGATGAACAGGGGAGGCTGTTATTTTTGGAGGGTAGAAGGACAGTAAAAGAGAAGAACCTGGCTTTGGGCAAATGAAAAGGGAAGCAAAGGATGTGGTGAGGGCTGTTTGGGCACCTGTGAAGCAGCCCTGTGCCTGCTGTGATTCCTTCTGGGGTGAGGAGAAACCTGAGAGCTTTCCCTCATTTGAAAAATGAAGGGAAGGAAAGAGAGCATCATTCAGGCTGGAAGGGACTCGGGAGGTGTCTCGACCAACCTCCTGCTCAAGCAGGGTCAGACCAGATTACTCAGGGCTTCATGCAAACACTCTGGACCACATTCCAGGATAGACACAGGGCACACTCCCTGGGAAAAAGCTTTCCAGTGCTTGACTAGCCTCATGCTAGAAAGTTCTCCCTATATCTAGCCTTAGCGTCTCTTGTTTCAGCCATTGCCTCTTGTCCTTGTGTCACGGACATGAGCCTGACGCGTCTGCCTGGGAACTGCGCGATGCTGCTGCATGTTCCCCTCAAGATCTTCTCTTCTCCAGGCTGAGCAAGACCAGCTCTCTAAGCCTCTTCTCACAGTACCTAAGTTCTCCCACCCTGATGCCTCAGTGGCGCTACATTGAACTGGTTCCAGTTTATCAAGGTCCCTCTGGCATGGTGGGTGTCAAAAACCTAGGGAATGATTTTGGATACCATGCAAAAAGTGCTGAGCAGACCGGCTGTGCTCCTGCCCGCATAGCCCAAGATGCCGTTGGCCTTCTTTGCACGCAAGGACCACAAGAGCCTTTCCCACAGAGCTGCTACCGACCTGGGCTCTGTCATTGCAGGGTCTTAGTCCACCTCAAGGTCAGGATTTCTTGGCTATCATGAGGTTCCTCCTGGCTCCTCCCTCCAATCTGTCATATCCTTTGGGATGGCAACCCTGCCCTCCAGTGCAGCTTCTGCTCTCCTCAATGTGATGGCTTCTACAAATGCAATGAAAAATCAGCCTTTCCTCTCCTCTGGGTCATTCAAAACATGTGAAACAAGGCACGCTGCAGGACAGACCCTTGCAGTTCCCTACTAGGTACAGGTCTCCAGGCAGAGTACCACACTTTGACCACGTCCCCCTCTGCCCCACCATCCAGCTGGGTTTTTTACCCATCTCCTTATCCACCCATGCAGACCATAAGATCCTATCCTGGACACAAGTTGTGGGGGATGATGTTGAAAGCCTTGCTGATTTCCAGCTGAAAGACAATCACTGCTCCCCCACGTCCCCACCAGAAAGCAAAGAGGCTGGCCAGGCACAATCTCCCCTGGGTCAATCCAGTCACCTTCTCCTTCCGACACCCAGAAATGCCATCCAAGTGGACACGCTCTGGAGCACAGCCTTCCATTCCCCTGCTCATCCATTGGGCACTTCTGAAAGGTGCAGGCAATGTTTGGGTGTTGCCAGTCATCAGGGAGTCCCCCCCAGTCTCCATGACCTTTCAGGGATGGAGAGTGGTCTCCCTGTGGCATCAGCCTGCTCTCTCAGCTTCCTTGGATGCTGCCTTCCTGTCCCATACACCAGTAAGGATTGCCCTTGCTCTAGGGACACCTAACGTGATCCCCAGCCACTGCTGGCTGTTCTCCTCCAGAGTCCTGCCTCGAGGCACAAAGGCCTGCGAGACCTTGCTGGTGACGACTGTCGCAATGAGGACATGGAGTAGCGCAGATCTATCTGCACCTGCTCTTTCTAAATTCAGCAGTGGCCACGCAGTATCTCGGTTTCTCTTTGAACCGTTGCTGAAGTAGCAAACACTCATTATGGTGCCCTTGAATTGCCTCACAGGTTTTACAGACTGATTTTTATTTGGACTCTCGCTGTGCTTGGCGGATGCTGTCCTTGAAGACCAGCTGTACTAACCTCTGCCTCCACACCTTGGCAATGGATTCCATCAGGGTCACAGCTCTGTCTCTGACAGTAACGGCTCCAGCTCATCCTGTCTGTGCCCCTGGCTGAGGGCATTGCTGCACATCTGGCCTGAAGCAGCCCAGCTGTGGCACCAGGCAAGCTCTGACTTGCCAGAAGGAAACCTGGCACCAAGTGTCCAAGAGCCCGTGCGGGCAAAGGCTTTGCTTCAGAGCAGAGACATGGCATGGACAGAAGAGAGCTGAATGTCTTTCGAGCCCTAGCACTACAAACCCAGAATGATAGGCCTACATTCACCCTGCTGAAGACATCTCCTCCAGCTTGCAATAATAGATCCTACCCTGTCACCTTCCTGATGTCCTGCCTAAATATGGGACCAAACAAGTGATTCTCATGCCCAGCTCCTTTTCTGATAGGAGTAATGGCACTACTGGAAGTAAGTGTCTCTCCCCAGCTGAGGGAGGGAACATCAGGGATTCCTTCAGCCTCTTTCACAGCAGGTTCCCCCTGAGCCCCAGGGACACCTCGAGGGAGCCCAGAGGGGGCAGAGGAAATGGAGGAATGGAGGTTTCCAGAGGGCAACGTTGACGCCTCCTGCAGATGCGCACACCCTGGTAGAGCAATTCCCGCTGCAGGAATCAGTCTGTCCAGGGTGTAGAGAGGGACAGTCAGTGATTCCTTCAGTCTGCCTGAAATTCTGTTCCCCAGGAGAGACCCTGCTGCCTTTCAGGAGCTGTCAGCCCTGGAGGCCCAGGGACACCTCGAGGGATTCTTGGGCGGGGGGGTGGGGTAGGAGGCAGAGAAAGTGCTGCCTTGGGCTGGTCCTGTGCTGCTGAGCTGGGCTGGGCTCCTGGGATGGAGGGAGCTAATGGCAAGCAGGCAGCGCTGCCGAGAGACAGCTCTGCCCAGGAGCAGCTCCTCTGCAAAGCACAGCAGGGCTGAGGGCACTGCCTGCAGGCACCGAGGGGAGAGCAGTGAGGCAGAGAGAGGTTAAAGGCAGTGTGGGATGGGAGGATGCTGAGAGTCAATGGAGGAAGACATCTTCACAACCCTTGACATGGTAAGTCTCTGGCGGCAGGGCAAAGAAGCTGCAGTTTGAGGAGGGATCTCCAAAAGCTGGCACAGCCCACAGCCTATGGAATCTTTCAGGAGGACTCTCACAGCTTCTCTGGTGTGGAGAAGGAGGACATGCTCCAAAGCAGGGCTTCCCTGCTGCACCATCAGAGGGAGAGGGCATGATGGCTGCATTCTCCCAGGGATGGCCAAAGGAGTGTGAAGCCGGGTGTGCAGGCAGGGGTGCCCAGGGCTGTCCTTCTGAGCAGGGTCCCTGCACCCCAGGGGCTGTGTGCTGGGGCAGGGACTCTGCCGCCTGCCAGGGTCAGCACTCAGCCTGCCCGGGGAGCTCCCCATGGCGCTGTGGGGAGAAGGTACGGGTGGAAGGAGCGACCCCTGTCAGGGCAGGGTCCTTCTGCTGTTGAGAGGGTGCTGCATGGGTCAGGGCTGCTCACAGCTCCAGCTTACCCCCGCGCATTTCCAAGGGAACTTTCCAAGATGGAGTTCCCTGAAAGGGAAGGTGTCTGTCTTTTGAGGTTTCTCATCTTGGTTGGCTGGGTTGGCAGTGGGACATTTCCAAGGGAACTTTTCTACTGGAAGGTAAAAAGGAAGGATTACTGTATGGCTAAGGAGCTTTGCTGAGGCTGTGTTTTCAGTTTCCAGCTCTGGGGGCTCCAGACAGCACCAGCATCACCTCTCCAGTCTCAGCAGGGTGTCTGTGACCTGCTTTGTAGCCGCTGCACACACGGAGAGGCTGCAGGGCAGAGCTGGGCACACAGGGGCTGAGATGGGGTCTCTGAGCACTGGCAGCGAAGAGATGTGGGGCCAGAGAAACAGCTCCTGGCAGGCACAGCTGCAGGCAGCAGAGATGGGCAGGAAAGGAAGGAACTGCTAATGGAAACCCTGTTGCAGGGGAGACAGGGGCACCTCCCGGCCACCCCTGCACTGCAGATGCCTTCACTGAGACGCCTCCTTCACCTCTCCTCTCCCACCCAGCACAACCCTCAGCCCTCACGGCCATGGGGTCGAGGGTGGGAGTCCCCTCTCTGTCCAGCAGAGCAGCAGCAGAGGAGAAGGGCATCCCTCCTGCCGCGTGCCTGTTTCCCGCTGAGCAGCAGTCGGGCTGAGGGCAACTGTCCTGCATTATCGCTGTCTGGGAGGTGGCGTGCACAGGGGGGTCAGGGGAAGGCTTTCCCGAGTGCCCGGCTGCCTCTCCCCTTGCCTCTCTCAGCCAGACCCTCACTGTATTTTGCCTTCTTGCTCCACTTGCCTGTTCTAAAGTTCTCTTTTTAGTGCTGTCAGAGTCCCTGGGGATGGGAGTTTCAGCTGCTGAGTCACACACTGGTCTTGTTTATCCGTTCATGCAGGTGTGTCCATGGGAACAAGTGTCCCAGCTTTCCTGCAACCTGTGGGCTATGGGCAATGCAGTGTGTGGGGCTGGGGAATGAGTCCGTTTTCTCTTCCTGAGATACCGACATTAGGACAATTGGCTCCCTCCTTGGGGTGTCCTTCCAAGCTGTGAGCTGCCCTCCAGGATGCAAACCTCTTCCACAGCCCCTTTGTGTTATCTGAAAGCCCCACGGAGAAATGCAGACGTACTCTGCCTGAGGGAATGCTGTTGGGCTGGTGAAATGAGGCATGTGTGTCCTTGGCTAGAAGGGGGGTGCTGAGACCTTGAGAAAGGGTGAGACATTTCGTGGTCTGTAGCGGATCCCTCTGCTGTCAGCAGTGCCTGGTGACTTTTCAGGGTAATAGAAGAGTTTGATCGCCCTCCATCTCATGAAGGTGCGAGTCCAGGGCAGCGGGGAAGAAGGCAGAGAGACAGACCAGCTCCCCTCACTCTGCACTAAGCCCCGGGCAATCCTCTTGCCTCGCAGGTCTCCTTCTGTTCTCCCTGGGGGCAGCAGAAATGTGGAGGCTTTCTGAGATCAAAGAACACTGCCCAGGTGAGATGGGGGCAGCTTTGAAAGACCCCAAACCTCTCCAACTGTCTTCTGCCATCCTGGTTCCTTAGCACTGGGAGTGCAGATGCTGACAAGCTCTTCTGCGTTAGGAGTGGTTTCATCTGACACAGCTGACCACCAGGCCTGGCCCCTGCCCCCACCATTCCCATGAACCCACTGCTGCAGAGCAGGGCTGACTCCTCGGCAGCCAGCGGGAAGAGGCCCTTGTTAGGGCACGCTCGGCCAGCACTAACCAGAGCTCCTGCACTGGAGCTGAAGGAAGGTCTGCTGGAAAAGGCAAAGTGGGTGTGCGTAGCAGGGGGAGGGTGTAGGAGAAATGGTTGTGATTTTACTCAGAGAAGTCTCCCCCAATTTGTCATTGACTCTCCCTTGAAGGTCAGGAACCCATGCACAGAGGCACCAAATGTTGAATGGCAGCTCCACAACTGAGTTCCTCCTCCTGGCACTCGCGGACACACGGGAGCTGCAGCTCTTGCACTTCTGGCTCTTGCTGGGCATCTACCTGGCTGCCCTTCTGGGCAATGGCCTCATCATCACTGCCGTAGCCTGCGACCACCACCTCCACACTCCCATGTACTTCTTCCTCCTCAACCTCTCCCTCCTCGACCTGGGCTCCATCTCCACCACTCTCCCCAAAGCCATGGCCAATTCCCTGTGGGACACCACGGCCATCTCCTACACAGGATGTGCTGCCCAGGTCTTTTTCCTTCTCTTCTTGATTGTAGGGGAGTATTTTCTTCTCACCGTCATGGCCTATGACCGCTACGTTGCCATCTGCAAACCCCTGCACTACGGGACCCTCCTGGGCAGCAGAGCTTGTGTCCACATGGCAGCAGCTGCCTGGGGCAGTGGGTTTCTCCATGCCGTGCTGCACACTGCCAATACTTTTTCCCTCCCACTCTGCCAAGGCAATGTCCTGCACCAGTTCTTCTGTGAAATTCCCCACATCCTCAAGCTTGCCTGCTCACACTCCTACCTCAGAGAAGCCGGGCTTCTTGTGGTTAGTGCCTGTTTATTCTGTGGGTGTTTTGTTTTCATTGTGGTGTCCTATGTGCAGATCTTCAGGGCCGTGCTGAGGATCCCCTCTGAGCAGGGACGGCACAAAGCCTTTTCCACATGCCTCCCTCACCTGGCTGTCGTCTCCCTGTTTGTCAGCACTGCCATCTTTGCCCACCTGAAGCCCCCCTCCATCTCCTCCCCATGGCTGGATCTGGTGGTGACTGTGCTGTATTCGGTGGTGCCTCCAGCAGTGAACCCCCTCATCTACAGCATGAGGAACCAGGAGCTCAAGGATGCCCTATGGAAACTGGCCGAACGGATGCTGTTTCACCGACAATAACTTGCCTCCCCTGCTCTGCGCATTTCCCTGAGGCCAAGAACCTGCTTTTTTCTCTTGTCATAATCGTACCTATAGATAATGTTCTGGGCTTCTACTACTTGTCTTGAAGTTTCATCCAGCTGTTTCTGATCCTTGTACAACACTGGATCAGATGTGGCCTGTCCAGTAGCAGCTCTGCAATAAAAGGGCATCTCCCATGTGCAGTGCCTGAAGGTTGAGCTCTTCCTCCAAAGGTGCTGCCAATAAAATGTCCACGGAAGTGGTCTTTTAAAGAGTTTTGTCTCCTTGTGTTCTCCCTGTGATTGGGGTTAAGCTCACGGTACCATGGGGTTCCATTGAACTGAACGTTGTGGTTTTAAAGGCTCTCTTTGTGGTGTCCAGTGGCAGTGGAGATGGGGCATGGGCTCCCAATTCCCTCCTCAGGCTGCTTCACGTATGACAGGACTGATGGCACATACAGAAATGAATGTGGAGGGATGGGGAGGGGATGGGGACTTGCCATGTGCCTTGGGCTGGGAGGGAATAAAGCCTCAGAAGGTGAAACCCCCTCAGAGGTGATGTCCCCCAAAAGTAAAGCACTGAATCGAGGTATGCACACAGAAGGACTCTGAAGTGGCATGGGAGTGAGGGGGGAGCACCCAGAGCTCTGCAGCACCCTGGGGTGGGCAGTGTGGTGGGGCCAGGGCAGAGTGGGCTGCTGGGCTTGGCTGGGCTGGGCAGAACGCAGGGGAGGTGGGGAGAGCTGGGGAGGGGCTGGGCTGGGCAGGAAAGTGTCTGGCAGAGGAAAACACCCGTGGAGAACTCAGCTGTGTGAGCGTGCAAAGTGAGGGCAGGGTGCTCACAGTGCAGAGCCAGGCCTCATGGTGAAGGAAGCAAGGCACCAAAGGGGCAGAAGAGAGGGGTCCGGTCTGTGCCGTCTTCCCTGGACACCCCAGGGAAGCTGTCCCAGGGCAATTTTCCCTGAGCACCCCACACACCGGCCATTTCCAGCTCTGGCCATACACCCCAGCCCTGAGGAGGGACCTTTGCTGCATGGACACCCCTGTTCTCCTCTGGGGCTCTGTGATACCCAGCTCCACTGCCATTAGTAATGAAAAGAAAACCACTTTCCTACTGACACTCGTTTCAAACCAAGTCCCAGAGCTCTTGCCACTGCTGGTCTCTCAGCCAAGCCCGTTCTCAGACACCTCCAGCTAGATCAGGTGCTCACGGCCGTGTCGTGACATGTATCGAAAATCTGCATTGTTTGAGCTCCCACCAACTGGCCTGGGTCCTTGCTCCGGTGTGGGGCTCTGAGGGATTTCTCAAAAACTCAGCTCTCTCAGCCTCCCCTTGGCCATAATGTGCTCCAGGCCCCAACCATCCTTCTGGCCTCTGCAGGACTCGCGCCACTCTGTCAGGGCCTTCCTTGTGCTGGGGAGCCCCAGATTGCATGCAGCAGGCCTGATGCGCTCCTGTGCTGGGGTAACTTTGAGCAGCAGCCACCCAGCTGCTCCCTCACTCTCCCTCCTCAAAATGACAGCACAAAGGGAGGAAAAAAATAGAGAAAAGCTTATGGGTCAAGTAAAGAAAAGGCGACCACTTACCCCTTACTGTCGTTGTCATCACTTACCAATTACTGGGCAAAGAAGAGTTGACTTGGGGAAGATCAATTTAATTTATTGCCAGTTAAAAAAAAGATGTGGATTGTGCGAAACTCTAAGAAAAATATTACAGATCATTCCCCCACGCCACTCCATTTTCCCAAGTTGAGATTACTCCTTCATTCCCAGCACTTCTACTCACCCAACCCCAAGACAAGCATGGGGGAGGGATGGGGAATGGGGGTTACAGTCAGCACAGAACATCTCTGCTGCTCCTTCCTCACACTTTTCCCCTGCTCCAGCTTGCGTTTTCTCCACGGGATCCCACCATATTTGTGGCCAAGGCTATGTGGGGTTCATGTCTTTCTGTCTTACTTTTCTCCTTTATACTCACAGAATGATGGAAATGTTGAGATTGGAAGGGACCTCTGGAGATCATCTAGTTGAAGGCCTCAGCTGAGGCAGGGTCAGCTAGAGCAGCTTGCTCAGCACCTTGTCTAGCTGGGTTTCGACTGTCTCCATGGAGGGACACTGCACAACCTCTCTGGGCAAGCTGTTCCAGTGATTGACAACCCTCACAGTCAAACAGTGTTTTCTTGGGCTCAGATGGGATTTGATAGACATGACTAAGATCTCTCCAAGCCTTTTCTTCTCCACACTGAACAGTTCCACACATCTCAACTTTTCCTCTTAGGAAAGATGCTCCAGTCCCTTAAACCAGCTTTGGGGCCCTTTGCTGCACTTGCTTTAGGAGGTCAACAAGTTGGCTGTAGTGGGCAGCCCAGCACTCAACACAGCACTCCAGATGGGGCCTCACCAGTGCCGAGCAGAGGGGAAGGGCCACCTCCCTCCATCTGCCACCAATGCTTTTCCTAACGCAGCCCAGGAGGCTGTTGGCCTTTGCCGCAGGGCTGCATTGATGGCCCATGCTCAGCTGCTTGTCCTCGCTGCAGGAGGACCCCAAGGTCCTTCTCTGCAGAGCTGCTCTCTAGCCGGTCGGCCTCCAGCATGATGGCCACAGGGTGGCCGGATCAGAGGCTGTCCTCCCGCAGGGACTTTCTCAGCAGCACCTTGTCCTTCTTGGACAGCAGCTTCCCCTCTGTCACAGGGCCCCACACAGCGCTGCAGAGTCACCTGGCACAGCAAAGCCCTCTCCTGCCGGGGCTGCACAGCCCAGGCCTGTTGCTCTCGGGCCTTGGGGACTGCAGCTTTTGCTCTCCTTGTGGCAACCTCCTTCCTCATTCTCTTGCCACCTGCCATCCCCTCCAGCATGCCTCTGCTGGGAAGCAAAGCCTTGCCACCCAGGGGTCGAGTCCGTGGGTACCAGGTTTCCACGTGACAAGTCTGCCCGTGGCCCTGCTGCCCTATCTCAGGTGCTGCAGCACAAATGTGCACCAAAGCCCAAAACCGGGGGCACAGACAGCAGGAGCCTCGTGCGCCATCACAGAGCTGGGACATCAGGGGAAGGAGAGCTGAGGCGGGGAAGGACAGCTCCCATGGCTTTTGTGGTGGATGGAGATACAGCGTCTTTAGGAGAGACCGACGGGGAAGGTGAGAAGTGGGGGATGCCCTGTGTGATGTCAGGGCAGCTCAGATAAATGGAGGTTCTCTGTGGGACAGGCAACAGGTTAGGTGGGAGCTTTTGTGGGGGTCAACTTCGAAATGGGCCATCCACTCTGATGCTCACCTGGACCTGGTACTCCCAAACGAGGAAGAGCTGGTCAGGGATGTGAAGACCAGTGTCAACCTTGGCTGCAGTGACCATGAAATTGTGGTCTCCCAGATTCCCGGGAAATGGGGAAGGAGAGTAGCAGAGCACAGACCCTGGACATGAGGGCATGAGAACTTGGCCTGTTGAGGGCACTGGCAGGTGGGATCCCATGGGGGCAGTGTCAGGGCCCTGACACCATCCATAGGCCTTCATGGCCCTGACCAGCATCACCTGCGGCCTCCACTCACCCCTCTGTCCATGGGCCCAGCAGACCATTGAAGCCAGGCCTCAGTTTCAGCCCCAGCTTGGTCTCTGCTGGAGCTCTCCTGCTCTCCAGACACAGCCAGAGACACAGCCTTGCCTGCCCATGGGCTTTGTGGATTCAGCCTTGCACACTCACTTCCCACCTTGGTTCTTTCTTGGGGGTCCACTGCAATGACACTGTGGCCCTGCCAAGTGCCAGACCCCAGCTCATTCACAGAGCCCTAAGGGCCTTTCTGCTGCCTTTCCTCCTGTCCCTTGCTCAGGGTTTGGGAGGAGAGAAAGGAAGAGCAGGTGAGGTTTGTGGGTGCCAATGATTGAGCTGGGGGAGCAGAGCCATCACATCCGAAATGATCTAAAGGCTATGCTAGTTCTAAAGTGTTCTCTTCAGCTCCTTTCTTGGAGGCCTTACATCTCCCACAGGAATCTGCAAATGCTGAGATCCCTCCATCCTTCGCTCTTTCAGCAATTCAGTTGAGAGTACCCAAGGCAGAGGCTTTCTTTCAATTCTGTTTACAGCCTAAAGCACCCCATGCTCTGCAGCTATGCCAGGAAACTTGCAGAAGGAAGGCACTCCTCTGGACAAGGAGGTGGATGTTCCCAGGAATCTCAGGAGGCATGGCATACTGTCAGCTGTGTTGATGGAGCTGGTCAAATGCCTCATCTCCATGTCTGCAATGGTGGCCTAGGTGCCTGCTTCACGTGTAAGCTCTCTCTCTGGATGCTGGCATGTACTGAGCAACCTGGTCTGACCTCAGAGCTTGCCCTGCTTGGAGCTGGGTGTTGCACTACCAACCTCCTTAGCTGCCTTCCACCCTGAAGTCTCCTATGAGCATATGACGCAGAGACCCTCACCTCCACCTTCATCTTTTCTCAGAGGGCACGTGGTGAAGGCACAGGCTCTTGGAAGGGTTGGTGGGAAAGAGTCTTCTGGGGGTCTCTAGTCCAGCCTCCAGGCTGGCTGTGGCTGTGGAGCTCAAACCTGAAGAGCTCCAAAGGTGGAGATCACAGCAACGCTCCTCCTAGTCCATTTTCTTTTTCTTGAGGCTCAGCCTGAAGTTCCCAAGAGGCAGTTTGTGGCTGTTGCCTCTGTCATATCATTGGCCACTGCAGAAGAGAGCTTGGCTCCATCATCTCTCCACGTAAGTGTAGGCTCTTATGAGGTTGCCCCATGCCTCCACTTCAGCAGGCTAGAGAGGCCCAGTTCCCTCAGACTCTCCTCACAGCTCCTGCTTTAGGCTCCTCACTCCATCTTGGCAGGCCTCCTCCGCACCCTCTCCAGTCTCTCCATTCCCTTTTGAAAGGCAAAGCCCACTGGCTCATATGGCAGCCATCAGGACTCGCAGGCCCTTCTCCTCAGGGCACTCCTTAGCTGCTATGGTCACTGCCCATGCTGCTGCCTGGAGTTCTTCTGCAGCTTTTCCTTCTCAGCCTTCAGGTTTCTGTTGGCCAAATCCCCAGGGGGGTCAAGGTCCCTCTGGACTGAACCTCCAGCAGGCAGCCATTCACAGTACATGTGCTGATGTCCCTCCTGAGGCATGATGCCTCTAACAAGACCAGAACTTAAGCAGCAACAGGACACTACAGATAAGAAAAGAGTAGTAGTGTCATGGAGTTGCTAATCAAGGTAGAAAGCACCGGGATAACCATCTCAGAAACAAGAAAGGAGGGTGCAAAGTGAGGAAATGCAGCGCCAGTGGGGAAATGGTGAAAAGGGGTTGACTTTTTGCAAGGGAGTGGATAAGGTTGGTTAAAGAGTAGGACTTGAGAGGTGGGGAAAGAGTGAAGAGGGAGTGAATGGGGAAGCAAAGGAAATGATCAAGGCTGTTTGGGGATACCTGTCAAGTAGCCCTGCATCTGAGCCACACAGCCTGGAGCAGGAAAAGAAAGCTGCTGCTGGTCTGACTATGCTAACATGTGACTTACTTGCTTCCATGGTTGCGGGAAACCTGAGAGCTTTCCTTACTGTCACCACTGCCTTACTGAGGCATGCTTTACCATTGGTAAGTCCATGCTGAGTGCTTTTGGACACATTCTTCTCTTTTAGGTGCCCAGAAATGTCACTCAAGAGGCCTCTCATTGATGGCCCACTCCTCACCAAAGCGAGCTTGTACAGCCTGTGGTTCCCTGGGTTGCATTTTTGGCCCCTTTCAAAGATGGGTGCAGCATTGGCATGTCCTCATTCACAAGAGACCTCTACCAATCCCAATTCAAAAGGGATATTCCAAAGAAATATCAATCTTCCCCTGTAACTCCTTTACCACCATTTTGCCTGTTATATGGTGTATTTAGTTTCTCTGATCTTCATATACTTACACCTGTCCTGATACAATGACCATTTCTGAAGTCATCTTGTCAGATGCAGATGGCCGAGGCAAAGGCCCTTTCCATTATTCTCCACTTCTCTTCTCCCCTTACTCTTTGTTCATTCACATCCCTCTCACCTATGCTGCTGCTTGGAGCGTCAGGGAGTAAAAGTTGGCCTCTCTTTCAGTAGTCTAATTCTCTCTGTAGCCAACTTTTTAGTTATGTTTCTATCCAGCTTTTTGTATCTACCCATCTAAAACATTTCTGACAAGATTATCCTTTGTAAAAAGGCAACCTCACTAGGGGCAGCTTGTACTGAGCCTGTGGTTACAGAGTGTGTTTGATTGTTTATGAAAACTGATCATGCTTTACTTTTCTTGTCTTAGAAATAGGAAAAAATCTTCTGTGCCTGTGTGCAGCCAGTTCTCTAAGGAGAGCAGGCGGGAGATGGTGCAAAGGAGCTGTAACATCCAGCTGCAGACTTCAGTGGAGAAGTCTGATGCAAGGAAGAGTGATGCAAGTCCCAGGTGGCCAATGTCAGAAATGGTGAGGCTGGGGAGGTGAAGAGCAAAGTTCTCCATACAGTGTCAGACCTCAAGGGACTGCTTTTCCTACCTGCCCAGACCTCCTGAGGAGACACTCTGCATCAATATTAATCAGAGAAAGCTTCTATCACCTCTTCTTTAAACTGAAAAGTAATTAAAAATATACTTTAAAAAAACCTCATTCTTATTAGGTGCACTTAGAAATCTTCTTCATTCTCTACAGTATGAAATGACTCCAATTAGCTGTACAGGCTTGAAGACTTGAAGGAAATTAGGAAGAGAAATAGTTCATTAGTCTTTCTGTATTTTAATGAGCCCCATGATGTATTTGGTGCTGAATCATGAACCTCAGACACTGGGTGGAGATTGAACAAACCTCTCAAGAAGTCCAAGTCAGAAGCAAAACCCAAAGTACCTTGAAGCCTTGATTGGCCCCACTGAGGGCCTTTACTGACAAAGCCTCCCCAGGGACTCGTTAGAGCAGAGAATTGGAGGCTGTGATTGCAGGTAGGCAAAGGCACTGTGCAGGTGGCTGTAATGCTGAGAAAACCCTTGCTTTGGTTTATGAAGCAGAAAGGCCAAGCCCTGATCTCCAGCCCATGGGAAGGGAGGTCCTGTCCCTCACGCGTGGCTCAGGGCTCTTCCTGGGACCGTGGGATGTGGGGTGTGCAAGGCCGAGCGAAGGACAACAATGGCACAACAACTTCCAGCTTCGCCATGGGGCTGCGAGGAGGCATCGAGGCCCCAGTGCCATGAGGATAACATGTCTTCTCAGAGACCTCAGTGGCAGAGACAACTGCCAGAATCATGGGGACAGAGACCCTGGTTCTGTCGGTGCCTTCCAGCCTTGCCAGCACCCTTTGCCATCTCCACCGCAGGCTGTTCTACACTGTCCTACACCTGCCCCTCTTTCCCTGCAGGCTCTAGGCACCCATCTCGCTTCCCCGCCTTGCTCTCACCTCACCATTTCCGTACGTTCACTGGTGTGTCTCCACCCTCACTGGCTGTTCCTTCAAACACAAAGCCATGGGCTGATCCACACTCCTTCTGGGTGACCTCTTGCACCACAGCAGTACCCTTCGAGTGACACTTCTTCCTCCTGATAGCAAGTCTCTACCTTCCAAGTTGCACTTTGTCATTTTTTTTTCTCTCTCTCTTGCTTTTTCCCACTACCAAGGAAAGCTTGACCATTTCAGAAAGGACCCTTCAAGCAGGCAACCCAACCCGTTAGCCTTCTTGTGGCCTTTCACCTGACCAGAGAGAAGTAACCTCACCATGATCTTCTAATCCACATGAGTGCTGCTGGCCTTTCAGCTTCTCATATAGACGCGACCAAGCCATGTGCCTGCAGCTGTCCCATCATGTACTCGGGCGGAATGGACATGACAACCCCTATCCAAGCCCTCTTCCTGGACAGGGCCTATGGGGTACTCGGGCAGAGGTACTTTCCCAGCCATGTTCCTTCTGCTGCCTAGCACCTCCAGAGACAGAACTGACCTCACAGTCCCCTTCACAGCCATACCCTTCCTACTGGATGAGGAGTTTCTGAGACACAAGCAACCTCATAATACCATACCCATCCACCACCCTCCTTATGGCACAAGACCTGACTGGATAAAATTATGCTTGTTTTATCCAATTTATCAAATGTATTTCCTACCAATGACTGCAGTGCAGAAACATTCTTCAGAGGAACTGATGTATTTGTGTGGACACATTTTATATCTCCTCTTCTGCCTCTTTTTTCCCCCTTCTTCCTCAGCCTATTCTATCTTCAAAAACCTCTTCAAGGGAAAAATTCATTGACTCACAGGTTAAACTCAGGTGTGAAGAGAGCCCTGAACATCATTGTGTCCGACTTTCCTGCTCAAGGCAGGGTGAACTAGATGAGGTTGTTCAAGGCCTCCACCCAGCTTTGCATCATCCACAGAGGAGCTGAAAGCGCACTCCGTCACATCATAGAGGGGGATAATAAAGATGGTCAACAGTGTTGGCCCAAGTGCTGGTCACTGAGGGATGCCTCTAGTAACTGGCTGCACGGAGGACTTTGTACCACTGACGACATTTGGGCTTGATCATCCAGCCAACTTCCCACCCACCGTAAAGTCCACTTCTTCAGCCCAGATAGCACCAACCTGGCTAGAAGGACACCACGGGAGACCATGTCAAAGGCCTTGCAAAATCCCTGTACACAACATGCTCTACTTTCCCCTCTCCATTTTGGTTCAGCCATCCCTTTCTTGTCCTTCAAGTGCCTGGAGGTGGCTGCAGGAGGACATGTCCCATCACCTTCCCAGGGACGGAGGTAGGATGACCAGCCTGTAATTCTCCCAATTCTCGTTCATGTGCTTCTTGAAGATGACTTTGACGTCTGCCTTTCCATGGACCCCACAACCTCTCTCCTTGCTCTGGCACTTTTGAGGGCACAGTCCAGAATCACAGGCAAGGGTGACGTAGCAAACAGGAGCGCCTGCAATGAGCCTGTCCAAGGCAGCTGAGCTGAATCTCACTGGGAGGGTGGGGGTTGTTCCTGGAGTCACCCACAGCAGTGTCAGGGCTCTGTCAGGTGTCCACAGCTGAGCTGGCCTCAGGCACTCCTGATGCACACAGATGTGTTCAGAGACACGAGCCCTTCCCTTGCACACGCACAGGCAGTGCATTGCAGGAGTCACCGTGTCTCTCTGGCCTCCTCTTGCCACTCCCAGAGGCTGGGAGGCACCTCAGCCCTGCCGTGTGTCGCCCTGCTCTGCACTCGTCTGAGATGCCCCAAGGCAAGAGAAATGGACACAGGGACCTCCATTCAAGGAACCACATCCCAGTGCTGCATTCAGGTGTTTTCCCATGGGATGTTATTCCCAACATGAAGTGACCTCAAGATGTTGCCTGTCTCTCAGGCCTTCAGGGAACCCTAGGAATAGCTGGTGGCATTTGTGCTCACTCAGGTTCATCTCACCTCACGCGCATGATGTGCATGCTTACATCTCATCCATACAATGCCAACATGGACTTCTGAGCTACTCATTTGGTGTCCCTCCGTGGAGGGTCAAAGAACCTCTGCGAAAGGGATGAGAGGCCAGTGCTGGAAATGGTGGCTGTGAGGGGCTAGTCCATGATGATTGCCCTGGGGCAGCTTCCCCAGGGTGTCCAGTGAACATGGGCACAGACCAGACCCTGCTCTGCTGGTCCTTCAGGTCTCTCGCAGGAGGCCTGGCTGTGCAAGGACACTGCTGCATGCCCCAACCCTGCACACTCACACTGTTTAGCTGTACACTGGTGTCTTCATCTGCGGGCCACTTTCTTGGGCATGTTCTGTGAGAGCAACTTTGGAAGAAGACCTAAGCCTTCAGGCACTGCCCTCAGGAGATGCCCTTTCATGATGGAACCGCTCTTACAGAGGCCAGCTCTGTCACAGAAGTGCCCATTGCCTGTCCCTGCCTGCGGTCACAGGACTGCCACGCAGCAGGACTATGACCAAGGTGCCAGAGCAATCAGGCCTTACACCAAACCCAAGGATCAGAAAGAGAGTGTGGAAGTGAAAAGAGAACAGCTCTGGAAGACCAAGTGCTCCCTGGCAGTGCTGCCATGCTGGGACACTCTTCCTCTCCACCTCTGCACACAGCGACTGTCCCTGCAGCTCCAAAAAGGTCTTAGAGGAAGGATCTTAGAAAAGAAAAAGTCGCTGCAGGGCCCTTTATTTTGTTTAAGCACACAGACAGCACAGCTCCTCATTTACACAGCCACTTGGTCAGAAAAGAAAAGCAGAGAGTGAATTAGAAAGGGATGAAAACATTATCACAAGTAAAACACCACCAACAACACCAAAACTACAGATGACCAGCTGGGCCTGTAACGAGTTACATTATAACTGCTCTGCAGAAGAAGATGGGCAGTTGATTGTTTAGAATAACATCCAGTCATCAGTTTCCATAGGGCATCCTTGAGCTCCTTGTTCCTCAGGCTGTAGATGAGGGGTTCACTGCTGGAGGCATCACCGAGTACAGAAATGACACCACCAGATCCAGCCATGGGGAGGAGATGGAGGGGGGCTTCACGTAGGCAAAGATGCCAGTGCTGACAACAGAGGGAGACCACGGCCAGGTGAGGGAGGCATGTGGAAAAGGCTTTGTGCCGTCCCTGCTCAGAGGGGATCCTCAGCACGGCCCTGAAGATCTGCACATAGGACAGCACAATGAAAACAAAACACCCAAACACTAAACAGGCACTAACCACAAGAAGCCGACTTCCCTGAGGTAGGTGTCTGAGCAGGCGAGCTTGAGGATGTGGGGGATTTCACAGAACTGGTGCAGGACATTGCCTTGGCAGAGAGGTAGGGAAAATGTATTGGCAGTGTGCAGCACAGCATAGAGAAACCCACTGCCCCAGGCAGCTGCTGCCATGTGGACACAAGCTCTGCTGCCCAGGAGGGTCCCGTAGTGCAGGGGTTTGCAGATGGCAACATAGCGGTCATAGGCCATGACGGTGAGAAGACAATACTCTGCTGACAATCAAGAAGAGAAAGAAAAGACTGGGCAGCACATCCCAAGTAGGAGATGGCCCTGGTGTCCCACAGGGAATTGGCCATGGCTTTGGGGAGAGTGGTGGAGATGGAGCCCAGGTCGAGGAGGGAGAGGTTGAGGAAGAAGAAGTACATGGGAGTGTGGAGGTGGTGGTCGCAGGCTACGGCAGTGATGATGAGGCCGTTGCCCAGGAGGGCAGCCAGGTAGATGCCCAGCAAGAGCCAGAAGTGCAAGAGCTGCAGCTCCCGCGTGTCTGCAAATGCCAGGAGGAGGAACTCAGTGATGGAGCTGCTGTTGGACATTAGTTCACTGTGGGCATGGGGGACTGTTGGAAGAGGAGAAAACATTGACAAGTTAAGGCAGACTTCTTTGAGGCAGTCCTATGCTGTTTCCCAAAAAATCCCTCAAAATACTTGTCTTTTTGGGGGGAACTTCATTCAGCTCTTTTTTGTGAGCTGAGGTTTGTGCTGCGGAGTGAAGGCATTTTCTGTGAAGGGGCAGAAGACAACATCTTTCGCATTGCTCTCAGCCTGAACACTGCAGAGTCCTGAGGGACAAATGGGCTCCCTGTGCACTAATGCACAGTCAGGAGAGCTGCTCTGCCCACGACTGACCTGCTGGTCACCATGCAGGTGCCCTGTGCTTATTACACCTCTCTCCGTTGGAGGATGACCTCACTAACAATGTACTTGAAGAAGAAACTGGACTTTAGTGAGCTCCGAGGAGTCCAGTTTCAAAGTCCCTTTCTCCAAACTCTTCTCTCTTTCCCCAGGCAGCTGAGCAGAGAGTGATGCAGAGGGGTGGCCTGGCTCTCTGCTGCCTGGAGCTGTCCCTGCAGGGAGCTGTTTCTCTGTCCCCAGGTCTCCTCCCTCTCAGTGCTCACAGAGCCCATCCCACCCGCTCTGTGCTCAGCTCGGCCCTGCAGACCCCTCCTGGCAGCAGGGCACTGCCCAGGCCATCTCCCTCTTAGCAGGTCCTAAGCACTAGGGCAGATCAGCACTGATGCTGCAAGCAAAGGTGATGCTGGTGCTGCCTGTAGGCAGAGGAGTGGGGGAAGGCACTTGAGGAGGCTTCTGGCAGATGTGCTGATCCCTCCGTGTAACAGTTCAGGAGTCTCAGTGACTTATCCAAACCTGACATCTCCTTTCCCCTTTCCCTTAGAAGAAAGCTGAGATCACAGACCCTGGAAAGGTCTTCATCTTCAAGGTAGCCCCTGCCTTGACCTTCCTCTTAAAATGCTGCCTCTGCCAATGTTGTGGGGTGATCTGGAGCTGTGAGCAGCCCTGACCCATGCAGCACCCTCTCGACAGCAGAAGGACCCTGCCCTGACAGGGGTCGCTCCTTCCACCCACAGCTTCTCCCCACAGCGCTGTGGGAGCTCCCCGGGCAGGCTGAGTGCTGACCCTGGCAGGCGGCAGAGTCCCTGCCCCAGCACACAGCCCCTGGGGTGCAGGGACCCTGCTCGGAAGGACAGCCCTGGGCACCCCTGCCTGCACACCCACCTTCACACCCCTGCAGCCGTCCCTGGAAGAAGCAGCCATCATGCCCTCTCCCTCTGATGGTGCAGCAGGGAAGCCCTGCTCTGGAGCACATCCTCCTCCTCTACACCAGAGAGAGATCCCATAGGCTGTGGGCTATGCCAGCTTTAGGAGATCCCTCCACGAACTGCAGCTGCATTGCCCTGCACACAGAGACTTACCGTGTCAAGGGTTGTGAAGATTTCTCCTCTTTGAGCTCTCAGCATCCTCCCATCTCACACTGCCTTTAAACCTCTCTCTTTCTTGCATGTCTCCCCTCGGTGCTGCAGGCAGTGCCCTCAGCCCTGCTGCGCTTTGCAGAGGAGCTGCTCCTGGGCAGAGCTGTCTCTTGGCAGCGCTGCCTGCTTGCCATGACAGCTCCCTCCATCCCAGGAGCCCAGCACAGCTCAGCAGCACAGGACCAGCCCAAGGTGGCTTTTAATGACCCCTCTGGTGGGTTTGGTGCCGACTCCATGAACCTCAGACAGTGAGAGGAAGTTGAAGAAACCTCTCCAGAAGTCAAAGTCAGATGCAAACTCCAAAGTTTCAAGGAGCGTTAATGGGTCCCATGGGGACCATTACTGACAAAGCCTCCCTGGGGTGTGGTTAGAGCACAAAACTGGAGGCACAGATGACAGGTAGGCAAAGGCAATGTAAAGGTGGAAGAGATTCTGAGGAAACCTGGATGTGTTCCATTAAGCCAAAGGGCCAAGACGTGAGCCCAGCCCTGGGAAGGGAGATCCTGTCCCTCCACATTGCTCAGGGCTCTTCCTGGGGCAGTGTGACGTGGGGACACGCAATGTCAAGTGCAGGACTACAGTCCAACACCTCCAGGCTGTCGGGTGGGGAAGGGGAGGCAATGAGACCCTCGTGTTGTAAGGATAAGGTGCTTCCTCATAGGCATCGGTGGCAGAGACAACAGCCATAGCCAAGGGGAGAAAGAGCTCATCTCTGTTGGGGCTTTGCAGACTTTCTTCACTCCTCTATCATCTCCACCACAGGCTGTCCTACAGTGTCCCACACCTGCACCTCTTCCTCTGCAGGCTGTAGACATCCACCCTGCTACCACGCCTTGCTCTCACCTGACCATCTTCCTTCCTTTACTGATACCTCTCTGTCCTCCCTGGCTGTTCCTTGACACACAAAGCCTTGGCCTGATCCAGCCTCCCTCTGGGTGACTTGTTCCACCACAGCACTGCCCTTTGAGTGACATTTCTTTGTGTCCAGTCTGGGCCTCCTCAGCTGCACTTTGTGGCGTTACTTCTTCTCATGCTGTATGTTACTACAAAGAAAAGCTCCATCATCTCTGAAATCACCCTTCAGTCACTCTCAGCCTACTCCTGTACTGCCTCGAGCCTCCACACGGCTGAGCCAAAGATCTCCAGCTCCCTCAGCCACCCCACACAGGTCAGGTGCACTACGTCCCAAACCCCACCTTGGCAGACCTCCACTCAACACTCTCCACTTGCTCCCTACTTCTCCAAAATGGGGAGCCACACACTGGGACACACCAGTGCTGAGTTGAGGGGGATGAGAACTCAGGTGGTTTGGGAGGCCCACGCTCCTCTTCATGCAGCCTCCTATGCAGCTGGCCTTCTTCATAGTGTCCATACTCTACTGGCTCGTAGGGCATCCCTTGTAGTGCCCAGGCCCTTCTCCTCAGAGTCACTGCTCTGCCGGTCAGGTGCCAGCCTGTTCTGAGGTATGGGGTTATTCGCCCCCCTGCCCCTGCCAATGCAGGGCTGGCCACTTCTCCTTGTAAAACCTCAGGTGATTTCCATTTGCCCAGTGCCAGAGTTTCTCCAGGGCCCCCTGGACTGAAGCTCCATTGGCTCAGCTTTTCATGTTTGGGTGCAGCTCTTTCATCTTGATTGGGGTGTCTCTCACAAGAGAACAGCATGAGGAGTTGCAGGGCACTACAAATACCTTCTCGTGGAGAAACCTGTGGGGTCCTGGGGCTCTGGCACTGAGAAGGCCATAGGTCTGCACCCCGAGGGGAACTTGCCTTTTATGGCCGAGAGTCGGCAGGAACACGTGGAGCTGTGCCTGGGGACGGACAACGAGTCAGCTGAGAGCTGAAGGGTCATGGTCAACACTGTGGTGGGTGGATGTCTGCTACGGACCTCCTGATGAGGAAGAGGAAGTAGATGAGGCCTTCTTCAGACAACTGCAAGAAGCCTCCTGTTTGCAGGCCCTGGTCCTCATGGCAGACCTAAACTATGCCAATATTTGCTGAACGGGCAACACAGCAAGGTGAAAGCCATCCAGGAGGTTTTTGGAGTTCATTGACAATGTCTTCCTGACAAGGGTGAGTGAGGAGCCAGTGAGGGGAGGTGCCCTGTGGGACACCATACTTACAGACAAGAAAGAGCTGGTCAGGGATGTAAGAGTTGGGGATGAGTAGGGAGAGTTGAGGCTCCTGAAGAAGGGAACAAGGCCAAGAGCAGGAGTGCAGGAGCAGGCTTTGGCCTGCTAAGGCATCTGCTTGACAGAATCCCATGGGATATGACACTGAGGAGAAGAGGGGTGCAGAGAGCTGACGATGGTCAAGGATCTCCTCTTCAAGCTCCAGAAGGGTTGTCCCCAACTTGCAGGAAGTCAAGCAAAGGTGGCAGGAGGCTGGCATGGATGAGAAAGGAGTCCTGACAAAAATCAAGTGTGAGGAGGAAGGCCAGAGAAGGGGGAAGCTGGCTGCCTTCCAGCCTCAAGGCTTCTGTGATTCTGTGCTGGAGAGAGCCATCTCAGTGTGTGTGTGTGTGTGTGTGCTTGTCTGTGCAGGGACGAACTGGGGGATGAGGGGATCCAGGGCCAGCTCCTGGATAGACAGAGGTTCTAAGAGCAGCTCCTGGGAGGAACCATACTGTATCTGTGTCTATATAGTGTTATGAACATTTCCCTCCCTAACTAGTATGCAAACCACTCTTTATAGTATGAAAGTGTATTAACTTTCTTCATATATATGTAGTTCACATGGTACACTGGTTAGTCATGCTTGAGGAAGCAAACTAAAGGACACCAGATCATCACAAGGACCAGAAGGACAGCACAGCCCTTGAAACAAAGCCTTGGCTTCTCCGTGTCTTTGAGCTTTCCATGAAGATAAAAGCTACCCCTGGAAAACCAAGATAATGCCAGCAGCCCAGCCCCTCTAACACATCTTTCAAACCCTCCCAATGTTGGCTGGCATCACAGAGAGGTAATTATAGCAAGACCGACTCCCGGGATGTCTGGATCAATAGACAAGCAACAAGACTGCTGATGGATGATGGTGCTGCAGAAGCAGTTGCTTTGTGAAGTTTTACTATGATTAGCAATGGGTAGTGTGTGTGTTAATTAGTGATTAGTCAAATCCTGTTGTACCTGAATGCTTGAAGAGTGTATGAACCCTCTGTATTAACCACATTCAGGGTGCCCCAATTGGTCTGGAACACCCCAGGCACTTGACTAAATATTTACGCTTGTAATTCTACGCTTTCTGTCCGAGCCTCAGTGCTCAGTTGGCACAGGCCACTTGTGAATTTCCCTAACAGTTTGGCGACCCAGGTGGGACACAGCCAACTCACCTGATCCAACCTCTCACTACCACCAGACCCTGATGGTCTCCACTGCGGCTTGTGAGTGAGTTCCCCTCAAGATACTTGGGCACAGGGACAGTGAAGCGTGGATCTTGCTTGGCAGTAAGGAGGTGATGTTTTTATATAATGGGAGGCAGACAGAGTATGGTGACGAGGTCACCGGTAGGTGAATTGCTGCAGCCCTGGAAATCCATTGATGGGATGGCCGGGTCATCAAAAGCCCGAGCCCTGTGTCAGGAAATTTGGCCAGAAGTGACCGCCTTTGATGATGCGTCCCAAACGTGGCCACGGCCTGGTTCTGTTGATGACATTAGGCTGAGCTATTTATCCCAGCAATTGAAGGATTGGTTCCCATCACAGATGGACTCTTGGGGTATCTGGGATAATTACTGGACTATTGGGATATCAGGTATTAAAAAAAAACCAAACAAAACCTAAAAAATTCCCTCCAGAGCAGAGAATAAGTAAAGATCTCTGAATGAATGGGAAAAAGAAGAGCTCTTTCCATTCTGGAATTTACAAATATCAGAGAGAAGTTTCCCCTCTGGGTCAGAAATTGAATAAAACCTTCAGCCACATGGGAAAATCCAGGATGTTCCCCATTCAGCTCCACCTGCCCATCCTACTGCTCTTTTTTCTGCTTTTCCTCTGGTTTCTGCTCCAGCTAGTGCTACTGCTTCTGCTTTGCTAGCACGTCTCTGAGAAGAAATTCTAGGGCCAGGACGGGAACCTGGCCAGCTTTCTGTGGGAACAGGCCGCCTGCCATTTGCACCCACTGATTTGGTTTTGGGGAAACAACAAATGCCCAGACTGCGGGATGATCCAGAGAAGCTGCTGCAAACCACACACAGCATCTTCTGCGTTTGTGACTCTACGTGGGCCGATGTGCAGCAACTGTTTGAGACTGTTTTTTCTGCAGATGAAAAACTGAAAATCTGGGAGACAAACTGCAGATGGGCCAGGGAAGCACAGGGCAGAAGCCCATGGCCAGGCAATGACCCAGGGACGGGACCCCAACTTACCAGCGAAACAGAGGTATGCCGCAAAGAGAGAGAGGGGGATTGTTAGAGTCATTAGAAAGAGTGTAGATTGGGTTAAGGTCCAAGAATGTCAGCAAGGAAATATCAAACACCTCTCTGAATATTACGCCCAATTGGTTAAACAAAGAAGACTGTTTGGAGGGGTCGACCTTGAGAAGGTGGAAAATCGATCTTTAATCGTATCTTTCTTTGTAGATCAGTCAGCCCAGAGATTAAGAAATATTTTTCTAAACATGTGCC
This sequence comes from Gymnogyps californianus, assembly GCF_018139145.2. Lineage (NCBI taxonomy): Eukaryota > Metazoa > Chordata > Aves > Accipitriformes > Cathartidae > Gymnogyps > Gymnogyps californianus. The sequence continues at coordinate 512,681 of NW_026114191.1, read as the reverse complement.
AGGATGGCAGGGCAAAGGATTGGATGAAATAGTCAGCATTGCTACGTTTGTGTTGAATGGAAGAGATGAAAGACAGCTGAAGCAAAAAAAAGAAAGAACAGGAACAGAAAGCTAGTTGGCAGCAGCATTAAACGGCAATCCTGGACTAAGGGGACAGGGACTGGAGGTTTTCTGAGGTAAGGTCAGAGGAGGAAATTGGAGGAGCAATGGACCTCGAGGAACTGAGACAGTTGTAATTACTGTGGACAGTAAGGCCATGGGAAACAGGAGTGCCCAGTGTGACCAAAGGGCCTCCCAACAGCACCTCTCAATCCTCTGCTGCAGTCTTGCCCTGCTCTCTGCACCAGGGGCAGCTCGATTTCACCCAGGACTGACAGCTACCAGCGACCTACGGTGCAGGCACTACAGGAGCCTCTGAATAGGAACTGTTTTCCCCTTCTTCGCATGAGAATCTGGTCTCAAACCTTTTGACTGATGAACATAATTCCTCCTGTCTAACAGGTACAGGGGCAACTGTTTCGACCTGAAATCAGTATACCTATTCATCCGGAGTCTCAATACCTTTTTGCATTTCCCTGGGGAAAGATCCAACTAACATGGACAAGGCTCCTTCAGGGCTTTCCTGCATCCTCCACTAGTTTTCTAAAGTTTTGTTAGAAGATTTGCAGGATGCTGTCTTTAAAGAAATGGATCCCTTTTTGATACAATCTGTTATGATTTATTGGTAGCCAAGGCATCTTATAGAGCTGACACCCACACCTTACTGTTGGCCTTTGCTGAGAAGGGCCATGGGGCTTCTCCACATAAGATACAACTTTTGTAAGAGAAGTGTAAAACACCTGGGTTACATTCTCCAACAAGGGGAGTGTGTTTACCTGAGCACCGTAGTCAAGCCATTCAAAACCTTCCCCAAGCAGTTACTAAAAACAAATGCGAGCCTTTTCAGGAGCTGTAGCATTCTGCCGCCGCTGCAGAGCTGCTTCTGGGGAAATGGCAAATCCACTGATACAGACTACTGCTCATGGTGCTGGAGAACCCATCCACTGAACAACAGACAAGGTAAAGGCATCTGAGCTTTTGAGGCACGCATTAGTGACTGCTCCTGCTCTGGGATTGCCAGACTACAGGAAGCCATTTACCTTGTTTGTACATGAAGAAAGGTAACTATCCCAGCCAACACCAGTACAGTCTGGCAGCTGAAGGACCCTTTGCTTGTGTCCCTAGGACAGCTGCCGCAGCACTCCTAGTTGAACAGAGTGAAAACGTGCTGCTTGGATCCCCTCTAGTGCTACAAGTACCACATGGACTTGAAATGCTGCTGTCACACAGCACTGTCACCACAGCAAATACATCGCTATGAGCTGATTCTCTTAATGGCGGAACACATAAGAATGAAGTGATGTAATACACTGAACCCTCTTACTCTACTCCCTCCACCTGGGAAGAAACTCCACATCACGATTGTGTGGTAACAACCCATGAAGCCCAAAAGACTCAAAAATATTTACAGAAGTGCCCTTTCCAGATCCGGATCTTGACCTATGTGTAGACGGGTCCCCATATTATCTAAACAGTGACCAGGTTACAGGTTATTCAGTAACTCCTGAAAATAAAGTCGTGGAGCCTTCGCCACTCAGTCCAAAGCTGAGTGAACAAGCAGCAGAATGGATTGCATTAACAAAGACTTGCCAGCTGTCCAAAGACAAGACTGTAAATACACTGATTCTCGATAGGCCTTTGGAGTGTGCCACGCCACTGGGCAGTTCTGGAAGGGGCGTGGGTTTATAACTTCTCGTGAGAGTAAGTACTGAACTGTTAAAAACTAGACAGTTGCCACAAAACTAGCTGTCATTCATCAGCCAGCCAATACTGGTGAAAGGACAAAAGAAGAAATAGGAAAAGATCTAGCGGATGTTGCAGCTAAAGCCACAGCACGACAGCCGTACAAAACACCAGGCTTACAAGCAGTCCAGCGGTCTGACCTGGTGTTATCTGCTCCTGAAAAGATCTATTTGACTGTTCCTGCTGAAGAAATTGACTCTTGGAAAAGGTATGAAGCAACCAAGACTCCCAGGGAAGAGTACTCCAGAGAGAGGGATGGAAAACCTTCCTATTTTACCTGAGCAACACCGGATTCCCATAGCAAAAACGCATCACCATCCAGGGCATTTGGGGACAGTTGCACTTGCCCAGACAGTGCTGAAGAATTGGTTCGTGCCAGGAATTTATGCCACAGCCAAATAGGTAACTGCCTCTTGCACGCACTACCTTTAGCCTTAATGAATATTTAGGAAGACCTCAAAAAAACCCAAAGCTGTCTCCTGTGAAACACTATCACAATCAGGCCTGGGCACAGCTACTACAGCCAGTACCTCTAGAAGGAACTTTGCTTCAATCGAAGGAATTATGTTTGGGTAAAACACATGAAAAAAAGGAACACTTATCTCCTGGTGGAGGGACCATTGCTGGTATTGCTCACCTTTCTCAGCAGTAAAGGTGGAAGAAAAAACGACTTGGATCCATCACTCCACCTGAAAGCTGTGACCGGTGTAGAATTGAACAGGAACCTCCTGCACCAAGGAACATCCATCCCTGGAAGACAAAACTACCCATAGCCAGGAACCTACACAGAGCTGGTGGATGGCTGTGACCTCGCTAACCTTGTCTAAAACTCAACAGAAAGTATATAATATGTTTCTTATGAATTGCCAGGACTGAACTATATCCTTACCGAAAACTACAGTGTAATCAAGAGATAATCTCTTTGTTGCAATATGCTGGTTTTTTTTCGTTCTAATAATAACTTTAAAACCTTACACAAAACCTGTTATAATGATACATCACATCATAGATTTGTTCTGGGCTGGAGTTTATTGAGCTCTGCAAACTCCCAAACAATGTGGATGTTTGCAGAGAAATTAACACGGTATTCTGTAGGAAGCCATAATCAAAGGAAAGATAATTGTAAAATGTTGGTTTCCTATGGGATCCTGATTGCTTTGGGTCATCTAATCTGGGTCCAAGCCTTACTGGCTTACCTAAACAACCAGAGCCAGTACCCGCTAACCCTTTTGCAGGACATATTACCATGATTATGATTTCTTTGAGGATTCTACTCCTCTATTTACACAGCTACCTGAGCGATATTGGATATGTGGAGAAAGGGCATGCAAGTATTGACCCCCGACCTGGGCTGGGCAGTGTACTCTCGGTGCATTAATACCATGCGCACAGGTTAGAACCAGTATCTCTTCTGCCTCTGGAGCTCATAACTACTGGTATATGGGAGAAAAAGCATCACAGCCCTCTGACAGAATGTGGCACTGAGCTCCACCTGTGTGTAAGAGCTTTTATCCATGGTTAGGGGTTGCTGAACGAGAAAGCATGGTTGGAAATGTGTCAACAGAATTAGAAAAAGCCATTAAAGAAACGGCAGATAGTATGACAGCCCTACAGGAAGAAATCACATGGTGATCACAAAAGGTAAGAGAGACTCGATTAGCCTTAGGCTACCTATTAGCAGCAGAGGACGGAGTATGTGCGTTATTGAATGACAGCTGCTGGGTTTATGTAAATCCAGACCAGAAAATGAAACTGATATAAATAAGGTAAAGACACATTTCAAAGTAATACATGAATTAAGACAGGCATCTCCCTCCATCTATTTGGGTGGTTAACCTCTTGGCTCCCACACTTGGGTATAAGATTGTGAACTAAAAGACTTTGGATGTTGTATTCGCTCTCTTATTTTGCTTTGTGATTATATATGTGTCTTTGCAGTGTTGTATCAACTTATGCACTCGACTTAGTACTAAAATAATGGATAATATAATGTGACAGTCCCTACCTATTATAACAATCAGTCTTTATAGTATAAAGGATATTCACTTTGTTAATGTATATTAGTTCACATTATACACTGCAATGTTATGAGGCAGTGGAATTTTACTAGAGACTTTGGTATTGTCCATGATAAGTAAAAGAAAGAAAGGCCAGCCCAGCCTGGAAAGAAGGACTTTGCTTTGTGGAAGCTTAGAGCTGTCCCTGAAGGATAAAGGATACCCTGGGACAGACCAAGGTAACGCCAGCATCCCACCCCTTCTCACACCTCTTTGAAACCCTCCCAGCGTTGTCTGGCATCACAGATCAGTCACTCGAGCAAGGCTGACTCCAGGGACAGCTGGATCAATAGACAAGCAGCAAGAATGCTGCAGAAATATTGTTGTTTCTGCAAAGTTTTACTATGATTAGTGATCAGTAGTGTGGGTGTTAGTGATCAGTCAAATCATGTTGTACCTGAATGTTTGAAGGGTATAAGAACCTGTGTAAAGCCACATTCTGGGTGCTCCAATTTTGCTGGGACACCGCATGTGCATGAATAAATATTTGCCTCTGTAATTCTTTGCTTTGTGTCTAGCCTCTCTCCTCGGTCGGCACGGGGCAGCTGCGAATGTTTGTGACAGTCAGCACTGTTCAGCAGTGTATTGGGTTTGCGTGGGCAAGGTTTTGGTAGTGGAGGGGCTACAGGGGTGGCTACTGTGAGAAGCTGCTAGAAGCTTCCCCTATGTCCGATAAAGTTAATGTCAGCGGGTTCCAGGATGGACTGCCGCTGGCCAAGGCCAAGCCAATCAGCAACAGTGGTAGAGCCTCTGGGATAACAGATTTAAGAAAGGGAAAAGAAGTTACAGGGAGTTGCAGTTGCAACCAGAGAGAGCGGAGTGAGAATATGTGAGAGAAAAACTCCGCAGACACCAAGGTCAGTGAAGAAGGAGGGGAGGAGGTGCTCCAGGTGCCGGAGTGGAGATTCCCCTGCAGTCCGTGGTGAAGACCATGGTGAGGCAGGCTGTCCCCTGCAGCCCATGGAGGTCCACAGTGGAGCAGATATCCACCTGCAGCCGTGGAGGACCCCATCCGGGCAGGGGGATGCCCAAAGGACGCTGTGACCCTGTGGGAAGCCTAGCACTGGAGCAGGTTCCTGGCAGGACCTGTGGCCCCATGGACCCATGGACCCGTGGAGAGAGGAGCCCAGGCTGGAGCAGGTTTGCTGGCAGGACTTGTGACCCGCGGGGGACCCACGCTGGAGCAGTCTGTTCCTGAAGGACTGCACCTGTGGAAGAGACCCATGCTGGAGCAGTTCGTGAAGAACTGTAGTCTGTGGGAAGGACTCACATTGGAGAAGTTCATGGAGGACTGTCTCCCATGGGAGGGACCCCATGCTGGAGCAGGGGAAGAGTGTGAGGAGGAAGAAGTGGCAGAAACAACGTGTGATGAACTGACCCAAACCCCATTCCCGTCCCCCTGTGCCGCTCACGGGGGGAAGAGGTAGAGAAAATCGGGAGTAAAGTTAAGCCCCGGGAAGAAGGGAGGGGTGGGGGAAGGTGTTTTTAAGATTTGGTTTTATTTCTCATTATCCTGCTCTGATTTGACTAGTAATAAATTCAATTAATTTTTCCCCAAGTCGAGTCTGTTTTGCCCGTGACAGTAATTGGTGAAGTGATCTCCCTGTCCTTATCTCAACCCATGAGCCTTTCGTTTTATTTTCTCTCCCCTGTCCAGTTGAGGAGGGGGAGTGATAGAGCGGCTTTGGTGGGGCACCTGGCATCCGGCCAGGGTCAACCCACCACACAAATTCACATTAAAATCACTTTTGCTAATACCTTTGGTGGTGATTCTTTAAGTGATCTAAATCATTCATCCACGACATCCCTCTCCCTAGGCCAGCACAAGAGTCCTGCTCCAGAACAGAGCAGCCTGCTCCGAGTGGGTGCCTGCAGAAAGAGGTTTCTCTTTGTCATGGATTCCTCCCTGCAGGCACACAAATGCTGCCTTGCTCTTCTCCACAGTCATCCCTGCCTCTCCAGAGAGCCAGGTGAGTGTGTCGTGCTGGCCTGGCCAGCCACTCCTGGTTCCCTCTCCATGCTCCCTGCAAGGCCCCAAGCTGGCGGTGCTGCTCTGCAGAGCGAGGGGGCTGTGGTGTCCTTGGACCATGGGGTGAGCCTGCACTGGCCATGCTGGTCAGGGTGGGGAGCAGACCCAGCCAGAAAGGGATCACTGCTGCTGAGCCCCTTTCCATCTTCCCTTGATGCTCAATAGCCAAGGACAGGGCTGCGCAGGAGCAAGAGCGTGTCTGCAATGGCACAAAGGGCAGGGCAGGGCTGCGCTAGATCCAGCCCGTGGGCTTTCCAAGAGCTTTCAAGAACCACTCTCCAGCCTTTTGGTCCTATTGCCTGCTGGCTCCTCACGGCCTTTTCTGGCATTGCAGAGCCCTCGTTAGCTCGTGGTCTCCTCAGGTTTGCCTTTTCTTCCAGGACACTCCACCTCCAATGGTCACTAATTTTAGGAGGTGCAACTCACTGCCAAGTCAGACTCACACACTGTCCCTGGAGATCCCCTGACTTCTCCTGGCACCTCCCAATTCCTCTCCAGGATGGCATCTGCCATCAGCCCCACTGCAGGTGAGACAGCACCAGGGAGATAAGTCAAAGAACAACTGCTGTCTGCTTGGACATGTGCCACCAAGAAGGAAGTCTTGGTCCAGCCCTCAGTCCCTAACAGATCCCCCTGGGACTCTGAGCTTGTCTCCCTGAAGCTATCGAGAAACCCAGAAGAGCAAAAGTCCTTTTGAGGAGGGCTCCTTGGGTATAGTCCTGACACCACCTTTGGAAGAGGCATCTGGCCTTCTGGCCCTGCCCTGAGGAGCCCTTTTGGTGATGCTGTGCTAGCAGGGAGGCCAGCTCTGACACAGTGGTTCCCATGGTCTGCTCCTGCCCACAGCCACAGGGATGCCCGTTAGAGACAACAGGACTGTCTCAAGGTCCACGAGCCCTTAGAGCTAACAACACAAATGCAAGGGCACAAGAGGAGAGTGTGGAAGGGAGGAGAGACCAGCACTGAAAGAGCATGTCCTACTGCTGGCCATGGCCATGGCTCCAGGGAAGCAGCAGCCCTGATGATACGCAGGCAGAAGAGAGGGAGTGCCCGCTGAGGCAGCAAGGTGCAGCCTCGGGGGCCCCATGGGCTGCTCCTCCATGGGGCAGCTGGGATTTGGGCTCCTTAACCCTTTCTTCCTGCTGGGCTGTGCCCCCACCTACAGAGAAGATTTGGAGAGAGGAGAGCTCAGACCAAAGATTTTCTGCTGGCTTCTTTATTTATGCAAGCAGCCTGGTACCGTAGGTCCGTGTGCTGGTTTTAGCTGGGATAGAGTTAAATTTTTTCATAGTAGCTTGTACGGGGCTATGTTTTGGACTTGTGATGAGAACAGTGTTGATAATACAGGGATGTTTGCTTTATTGCTGAGCAGTGCTTACACAGAGTCAAGGCCTTTTCTGCTTCTCACCCCACCCTGCCAGCGAGTAGGCTGGGGTGCACAAGGAGTTGGGAGGGGACACAGCTGGGACAGCTGACCCCGACTGACCAAAGGGACATTCCAGACCATATGACGTCATGCTCAGCATATAAAGCTGGGGAAGAAGAAGGAAGGAGGGAATGTTCGGAGTGATGCCGTTTGTCTTCTGAGTCACCGTTACGTGTGATGGAGCCCTGCTTTCCTGGAGGTGGCTGAACACCTGCCTGCCATGGGAAGCAGTGAATGAATTCCTTGTTTTGCTTTGCTTGCATGTGCAGATTTTGCTTTACCTACTAAAACTGTCTTTAACTCAACCCACGAGTTTTCTCACTCTTACCTTTCCAATTCTCTCTCCCATCCCACTGGGGCAGGTGAGCGAGCAGCTGGTGGTGCTGACCTCCTGCTGGGTTACTCCATGACAGTACATTGGATAGCAGCTCAGAAAAAACACGTTGACTGTCAAGAAGTGGGATGAATAATACTAATCATTGCAATAATATTATCACAGCTATTAAAAAAAAAAAAAAAAAAGACCAAAAGATACTCCTGCTTTCCTGAGATACCCTGGGAGTATTATAAGGTGTAGGGGTACCTTAATGATGCTGAAATAGTATGTGTTGAAATACTTTCCTCAGGGAATCTTTGATCTCTTTGTTCCTCATGCTGTAGATGAAGGGTTCACTATTGGAGGCACCACCGAATACAGGACTGCCATCAGCAGATCCAGGATTGGAGGATGTGGAAGGGGCTTCAGGTAGGCAAAAAAAAGAGGTGCTGACAAAGAGGGAGACCACAGCCAGGTGAGGGAGGCACATGGAAAAGGCTTTGTGCTGTCCCTGCTCGAGGGGATCTTCAGCACAGCCCTGAAGATCTGCACATAGGACAACACAATGAAAGTAAAACACCCAAAAGCTAAGCAGGCAATGACCACAAGAAGCCCAACTTCACTGAGGTAGGCATTTGAGCAGGCGAGCTTGAGGATGTGGGGGATTTCACAGAAGAACTGGTGCAGGACATTGCCTTGGCAGAGTGGTAGGGAAAATGTATTGGCAGTGTGCAGCACAGCATAGAGAAACCCACTGCCCCAGGCAGCTGCTGCCATGTGGACACAAGCTCTGCTGCCCAGGAGGGTCCCGTAGTGCAGGGGTTGGCAGATGGCAACATAGCGGTCATAGGCCATGACAGTGAGAAGAAAATACTCTGCTCCAAGCAAGAAGGAAAACAGAAAGAGCTGGGCAGCACATCCTACATAGGAAATAGACCTGTTGTCCCACAGGGAATTGGCCATGGCTTTGGGGAGAGTGGTGGAGATGGAGCCCAGGTCAATGAGGGAGAGGCTTGAGGAGGAAGAAGTACATGGGAGTGTGGAGTGGTGGTCGCAGGCTACGGCGGTGATGATGAGGCGTTGCCCAGGAGGGCAGCCAGGTAGATGCCCAGCAAGAGCCAGAAGTGCAAGAGCTGCAGCTCCGCGTGTCTGCGAATGCCAGGAGGTGGAACTCGGTGATGGAGCTGCCGTTGGACATCTGATCCCTTTGTTCCTGAGGTACTGCCGAAGGAAGAAAGCACACTCACAAGTGAGGACTGCTCTGAGCAAAACTCTTCCCTTTCCCTGCCCCTTCCAAGCCCCCACCCTACCTCCCCAACACCCATTGCCTATATCCCTTCTTTCAGGACCTTCATGCATCCCCCAGGCTGGAGCTCAGGTTTGTGCTGGCTGAGTCTGATGTAAGGAGTAGGGCTCTGCCCATAGTCTCCCGAGGACTTGTCCCTGCTCTACAGCACTGGAATGGGGAAAGTGGGTGACAGCTGCTGAAATTCACCATTTCCCTTAGGCTTACACAATCCTAAGGACACGGCAGGACAGTTTGGAAGTGCGGAGAGACCAGCACTGAGAAGACCACGTCCAGCTGCTGTCCATGGCCAGTAGCTCCAAGGAAGCAGCAGCCCTGACATGCAGATTATATGGTAACCCCCTTGTAATATAGAGGAGCTGCTCAGCATCTTCCGGCACCACAAGCGCAGGGAAACTCCTGGATGTGCTAAAAGTGTAGGGACCTCAGCAGAGCCAGCTCAGTCCCCAGCCCCACACACTGCACTGTCCAAGCCCCACAGCCTGGAAGGAACTGAGGTACTTTGCTCCCATGGACACAGCTGCATCGCAGGACCTGCAGCGTCAGTGTGTGCGCTGCACCTGAAGCCTCCTTGTTGCCAGAGAGTCCGAGGGTAAGACCAAGGAAGCATGGACAGGAGGGCAAGATGGAGAAATGCCTCAACACTCTTGCCAAGGAGCACTCGGAGTTTCTCTCCTTGCGCTGAACCTGCAGAGAATTCAACTCAGCTTGAGAACCCATGGTCTTGATGCAGCAACTGCGCTGGGTGGGAGAGGAGACCAGGGGGTTGCTCAGCGGAAGGCATCTGCACTGCAAGGGACAGCAGGGAGGTGCCAGAATCCCCCTCCCAAGACCTTGATGGTAGCAGCTCGCTCTCTCCGCCTGCCCATGTCTCTGCTGCCTGGAGCTGTCCCTGCCAGGAACCATTTCCCTGTCCCCACGCCTCCTCCCTCTCAGTGCTCACAGACCCCATCCCAGCCGCTGTGTGCTCAGCTCTGCCCTGCAGACCCCTCCTGGCAGCAGGGCACTGCCCAGGGGCAGCTCAGTGGTTGCAGGCTCTGATGGGAACATCAGACCAACCCTGAGGAGGCTGCCAAGGTGCCTCTGGTGCTGTCTGTAAGCTGCAGGGTGTTGATTTCTGATACTTCCAGGTTGATTCATCTCTAAGAGGAACAGATTTGGAGTTTACGTGCCTGCTCCCATTTCTATGTCCCATTGCCCACCCAGATAAACCAGAGTAGAAAACAGAAAGAACGGAATCCTGAGCTTTCAAGTAGACATTGCCTTGATGTGCTTCTTGAAAAGTCCCCTTGGAAATGTCCTGAGGGTGATGTGGGGCTGTCAGCAGCCTTGACCGTGCAGCACTCTCATGAAAGCAGAAGGATCGTGCCCTGTCAGGAGTTGTTCCTTCTACCCATAGCTTCTCCCCACAGTCGCCATGGGGTAGCCCAGGGTGCAGGGACCCTGCTTGGAAGGACAGCCCTGCACACCCCTGGCTGCACACCCGCTTCACACCCTGCAGTGCCCTGGGAGAAGCAGCTGCCATGCCCTGTCCTCTATGACGTGCAGCAGGAAGCCCTGCTCTGGAGCATGTCCTTCTCTACACCAGAGAGACATCCCATAGGCTGTGGCGTGCCAGCTTTAGGAGATCCCTCCACGAACTGCAGCTGCATTGCCCTGCAGCAGAGACTTACCCTGTCAAGGGCTGTGAAGGTTTCTCCTCTGTTGAGCTCTCAGCATCCTCCCATCACACACTGCCTTAAACCTCTCTCTTTCTTGCAGTCTCCCCTCGGTGCCTGCAGGCAGTGCCCTCAGCCCTGCTGGCTTTGCAGAGGAGCTGCTCCTGGGCAGAGCTGTCTCTCTGTAGCACACTGCCCACTTGCCATGAGCTCCCTCCATCCCAGGAGCCCAGCCCAGCTCAGCAGCACAGGACCAGCTCAAGGGCTTTTTAATGACCCCTCCGTGGGTTTGGTGCCGACTCCATGAACCTCAGACAGTGAGAGGAAGTTGAAGAAACCTCTCCAGAAGTCAAAGTCAGATGCAAACTCCAAAGTTTCAAGGAGCGTTAATGGGTCCCACTGAGGGACCATTACTGACAAAGCCTCCCTGGGGTGTGGTTAGAGCACAAAACTGGAGGCTAGTGATGACAGGGAGGCAAAGGAAAGAAAAGATGGCTCTCATGTTGACTGAACCTGGATGTGTTCTATTAAGTCAAAGGCCAAGCCCTGACCCGCAGCCCTTGGGAGAGGAGATCCTGTCCCTCCCACATTGCTCAGGGCTCTTCCTGGGGCAGTGTCATATGGGGATGTGCAATGCCTAGAGCAGGACTGCAGTACGATCTCTTCCAGGCTCATGGGTTGCAATGAGGAGGCAATGAAGTCCTGGTGCTATAATGATAAGGTGTCTCCTCCCAGGCATCAACTGCACAGGGAAGAGCCATAGCCCACGAGAGCAACAGGCTTCCAGCCTTGCCAGAGCCTTCAGCTCTCTCAACCACAGGTGTCCCACACCTGCACCTCTTTCCCTGCAGGCTGGTGACATCCACCCTGCTCACCAACCTTGGTCTCACCTGAGCATCTTCCTACCCTTACTGAGATCTCTCCATCCTCACAGAGTGCTCGTTGAAATATAAAGCTTTGGCTAATCCAGACTCTCTCTGGGTGCTCTATTGTAACAGAGAACTGCACTTGCAGTGACATTTCTTTCTCCTCGTCTCCATCTCAACCTCCTCTCCTGGTTTCGGCTGGACAGAGTTAACTTTCTTTTTAGTAGCTGGTACAGTGCTGTGTTTGGATTTAGTGTATGTTGTACTGTCCTGTTTCAGCTAGACAGAGTTAATTTTCTTCCTAGTAGCTGGTATAGTGCTGTGTTTGGATTTAGTAGGAAAATAATGTTGATAACACACTGATGTTTTTAGTTGTTGCTAAGTAGTGTTTATACTAAGCCAAGGATTTTTCAGCTTCTCACGCCCAGCCAGCAAGAAGGCTGGAGGGGCACAAGAAGCTGGAGGGGACACCGCCAGGACAGCTGACCCAAACTGGCCAAAGAGCTATTCCATACCATATGACATCATGCCCAGTATATAAACTGGGGAGCTGGCTGGGAGGGGGATGCGCTCGGGAACTAACTGGGCATCGGTCAACGAGTGGTGAGCAATTGCATTGTGCACCTCTTGCTTTGTATAGTTTAATTCTTTAGTATTACTATTGTCATATTATTATTATTATTGTTTTCATTCCTTTCTGTCCTATTAAACTGTCTTTATCTCAGCTCACGAGTTTTTTTTCCTGATTGCTCCCCCATCCCAGGGGTGGGGGGGCAGTGAGCGAGCGGCTGCATGGTGCTTAGCTGCCGGCTGGGGTTAAACCACGACAGTAACACTCTGATGTTTTAGTTGTTGCTAAGTAGCAGCTTATCTTAAGCCAAGGACTTTTCAGTTTCCCATGCTCTGCCAGCAAGCAGGTGTGCAAGAAGCTGGGAGGAGCAGAGCCGGGGCAGCTGACCTGAACTAGCCAAAGGGCTATTCCATACCATGGAACGTCATGCCCAGTATATAAACAGGGGAAGTTGGCCGGGAGGCACGGAACGTGGCTCAGGAACTAACTGGGCATTGGTCAGCGGGTGGTGAGCAATTGCATTATGTATCAATGTTTTTTTTCCTTCCCCCCCCCCCTTCCTTTTTTTGTTCTATTCCTTTTCATTACTATTATTATTATATTTCATTATTACTATTGTTAGTATTGTATTTTACTTTAGTTAATAAACTGTTCTTATCTCAACCCACGAGTTTTACTTTTTTTCTTTCTTTCCTCCTCCTCACCCCACTGGGAGGGGGAGGGGGAAGGGGCTGCGTGGTGCTGAGTTGCTGACTGGGGTTAAACCACGACACCTCCCAAGCTCCCTTTGTGGCATTTTTTCTTTCCCATGATGTTTCCCAGTTTGGAGAAAAGCTCCACCTTCTCTGAAGCCACCCTGCAAGCAGTCTCAGGCTACTCCTATACTGCCCTGAGCCTCTCTGCTGCTGGGCAAAAGGGCCAAAGAAGCCCAGGTTTCTCAGCCCCTCCACACAGGTTATCAGCTTAAGGCCCCAAACCCCACCTTGCCACGTCTCCTCTGGACACTTCTCCAGCTCCTCCCAACTCCATCAAAATAGGCAGCCAATAACTGGGGCAAACCCCTGTGTGTGGGTCCCCACCAGTGCTGTGTCAAGGGGCAGAATGACTCCCCTGGTCTGGGTGAACATGCTCATCCTACTGCAGCCCCGTATGCAACTGCCCTTGTTCCTGCTGAGCATAAACCACTGGCTCGTACGGCGTCCCTCATAGTTCCCAGGTCCTTCTCCTCAGAGTCACTCCAGAGGTTTCTGTGGGCCACACCGCTGAGTTTGTCAAGGTCCCCCTGGACTGAAGCTCCATTTGGCCAGCTGTTCATGTCTGTGTGCAGGTGGCTCCCCATGCTGCTGGTGCAGGCTCACCGATAACAGCCTGAGGAGCTGCAGGTCTCTCCAGAGCCAGGTAGGAATTGCCATGAACACAATCTCCAAAACACCAAAGGAGGGACAAAGCAAGCAAAAGCAGGGTCAGCGGAGAAAGGGTAAATGAGGGTTGGCTGTTTGTATGCAAGGCTGTGTTAGTGGAAAACGCATACCTATAGAGACACACAGACAAATTAGATCCCTCCAGGAGCTGGTCTGAGACCCTCTGTCTATGTGGGAGCTGGCTCCACGATCCCCTCACCCCCCCTGATCCCCATGCACAGACAAACACACACATCAAATGGCTCTCTCCAGCACAGCAGCACAGAAGCCTTGAGGCTGGAAGGCAGCCAGCTTCCACTTTCTCTGGGCTTCCTCTTCCTGCTTGTTTTTTGTCAGGAGCTCCTTTCTCATCCATGCCAGCCTCCTGCCACCTTTGCTTGACTTTCTGCATGGGGGGTGGAGCATTCTGGAGCTTGAAGAGGAGATCCTTGACCATCAAAGAGCACTCTGCACCTCTCCTGTCTGCAGGGCCGTCTCCCATGGGATTCTGCCAAGCAGGTCGCCCAGCAGGCCAAAGCCTGCTCTCCTCAAGTCCTGCTCTTGGCCTTGTTCCCTCTTCTCAGGATCCTACACTCTGCTTTCTCATCCCTGGCTGTTCCATCTCTGAGCAGTTCTTCCTTGTTTGTAAGTAGGAAGTCCCGCAGGGCAGCTCACCTCACTGGCTCTTCTTGTTGCCACTCTGCTCCCGTGAGGGAGTGGTCTTGGGGGCAGCGAGGGAACTTGCTAAAACTCCAGTGTGAACTGGAGTCAAAAGGACGGAGACCTATGGATGAGTTCACACTGGAGGTACATCAGCTGTACCTCAGGGACAGATGCCTTTTGGTAAGCCCACGCCAGAACATGTACACCCCTGTAGGGACTGGGACGAGTCACCCCCACCAGAGCAGGTACACCTCTGAAGGACTGTGGCCTCTGGACAGACCCACACTGGAGTAGGAACAGCCACAAAGTTCCTTCTCTTGCCCAGGCGGAACAGTCCCAGTTCTCTCAAGCTATCCTCATATGAGAGATGCCCTTTGTGGCCCTTCGCTGGACTCTCTCCAGTTGCTCCATGTCTCTCTTGTCACTGGGGAGCCCAGACGTGGACACAGGCATTCGTCATAGCCAGCATGGGTTCACGAGGGGAAAGTCCGGCTTAACCAACTGAATTTCCTTTCATGACAAGGTCACCCATCTAGTTGACCAAGGGAAGCCAGTAGATGTGTGGGTTTGGATTTTAGCAAAGCTTTTGATCCTGTCTCTCCCACTATCCTTCTGGAGAAACGGTCCAGCACACAGCTAGACAAGTCCATCATACGTTGGGTGAGCAATTGGCTGAGAGGTCAGGCTCAAAGGGTTATAGTAAATGGGGTTACATCGGGCTGGCAGCCAGTCACCGGCGGAGTTCCCCAGGGCTCCATTTTAGGGCCAGTGCTCTTTAATGTTTTAGAAATGATCTGGACACAGGAATCAAATGTCCATTAAGTCAGTTTGCTGATGATACTAAAGCAGGAGGAGCTGTGGAGTCCCTTGAGGGTAGAGAGGCCTTGCAGAGAGATATCATAGACTGGAGAGCTGGGCAATCACCAACCGTATGAAATTGAACAAGAGCAAATGTTGGATTCTCCACCTGGGATGGGGTAGTCCTGGTTATACATACAAAGTGGGGGACGAGAGGCTGGAGAGCAGCCCCGTGGAAAGAGATTTGGGGTTTTGGGCTGATGGCAAGTGGAACAGGAGTCAGCAGTGTGCCCTGGCAGCCAAAAGGGCCAGCTGTATCCTGGGTGCACCAAGCACAGCATAGCGAGCTGGTCGAGGGAGGTGATTGTCCCACTCTGCTTTGGACTGGTGTGGCCCCACCTCGAGTAATGTGTGCAGTTTGGGGCGCCTCAATATAAGGAGGACATCAAACTCTTAGAGTGTGCCCAGAGAAGGGTGACCAAGACAGGGAAAGGCATCGAGGGCAAGACTTCTGAGGAGCGGCTGAGGTCACTTGGTTTGTTCAGCTTGGAGAAGAGAAGGCTGAGGGGTGACCTCATCACAGTCTCCACCTTTCTCAAGGCGGGCAGCGGAGGGGGAGGTGCTGGTCTCCTCTGTCTGCTGACCAGCAATAGGACACAAGGGAATGGAATGAAGCTGCATCAGGGGAAGTTCAGAGTGGACATTAGAAAAAGGTTCTTCACTGAGAGGGTGCTCAGTCACTGGAACAGGCTCCCCGGGGAAGTGGTCACAGCACCAAGCCTGTCAGAGTTCAAGGAGCGTCTGGATGATGCTCTTAGTCATATGGTTTAGTTTTAGGTAGTCCTGCAAGGGCAGGGAATTGGACTCAATGATCCTTATGAGTCCCTTCCAACTTGAGATATTCTATGATTCTATTCTATGAATTACATCTTAAATTACATCTGCATCTGCACTGGCATCTGCAAAGACACCTTCCTCTGAAATGGCGTCTGTATCAGCAACGCTATCTCTGCCTGCCAGGGTATCTGCAATGCTATCTGCACCTCCAATTTTTCTACATCCACAACGACATATGCAGGGTATCTGGAGTGGCATCTCCACCCGTAATTGCATCTGAACTTGTATGTGTGTAATGTCTGCGACTGCCATGGCATCTACAATGGCATCTTCATCTGCAATGGACTCTGCAGTGGTATCTCTCATGGTATCAGCGTTGGTGTCTCTGCCTATATTGGTATTGGTGTCTGTAATGGGATCCCGATGGGCACCTGCATGTCTAATTGTACCTGTATCTGCATCTGTACTGGTATCTGGATGTGTATCTTCAATTGCGTTTGTATGGTGCTATGTTTTGGATTTGTCATGACAACAGCATTGATAACACACCTATGTTTTAGTTACTGCTGAACAGTGCTGACTGTCACGAACATTCGCAACTGGCCCGTGCCGACCGAGGAGAGAGGCTAGGAGGCAAAGTAAAGAATTACAGGGGCAAATATTTATTCATGCACATGCGGTGTCCCAGCAAAGTTGGGGCACCCAGAATGTGGCTTTACACAGGGTTCTTATACCCTTCAAACATTCAGTTACAACATGATTTGACTGATCACTAACACCCACACTACTGATCACTAATCATAGTAAAACTTTGCAAAAGAACAATATTTCTGCAGCATTCTTGCTGCTTGTCTATTGATCCAGCTGTCCCTGGAGTCAGCCTTGCTCGAGTGACTGATCTGTGATGCCAGACAACGCTGGGAGGGTTTCAAAGAGGTGTGAGAGGGGTGGGATGCTGGCGTTACCTTGGTTGTCCCAGGGTATCCTTTATCCTTCAGGGACAGCTCTAAGCTTCCACAAAGCAAAGTCCTTCTTTCCAGGGCTGGGCTGGCCTTTCTTTGTTTTACTCTAATCATGGACAATACCGAAGTCTCTAGTAAAATTCCACTACCTCATTACATTGCAGTGTATAATGTGAACAAAGTGATACATTAACAAAGTGAATATCCTTTATACTATAAAGACTGATTGTTATAATAGGTAGGGACCTGTCACATTATATTATGCATTGTTTTAGTACTAAGTCGAGTGCATAAGGTGATACAACACTGCAAAGACACATATATAATCACAAAGCAAAATAAGAGAGCAAATACAACATCCAAAATGCTTTTAGTTCACAATCTTATACTCAAGTGTGGGAGCCAAGAGGTTAACCACCCAAATAGATGGAGGGGAGATGCCTGTCTTAATTCATGTATTACTTTGAAATGTGTCTTTACCTTGTTTATATCAGTTTCATTTTTCTGGTCTGGATTTACATAAACCCAACAGCTGTCATTCAATAACGCACATACTCCGTCCTCTGCTGCTAATAGGTAGCCTAAGGCTAATCGAGTCTCTCTTACCATTTGTGATCACCATGTGATTTCTTCCTGTAGGGCTGTCATACTATCTGCAGTGTCTTTAATGGCTTTTTCTAATTCTGTTGACACATTTCCAACCATGCTTTCTCGTTCAGCAACCCCTAACCATGGGATAAAAGCTCTTACACACAGGTGGAGCTCAGTGCCACATTCTGTCAGAGGGCTGTGATGCTTTTTCTCCCATATACCAGTAGTTATGAGCTCCAGAGGCAGAAGAGATACTGGTTCTAACCTGTGCGCATGGTATTAATGCACCGAGAGTACACTGCCCAGCCCAGGTCGGGGGTCAATACTTGCATGCCCTTTCTCCACATATCCAATATCGCTCAGGTAGCTGTGTAAATAGAGGAGTAGAATCCTCAAAGAAATCATAATCATGGTAAGTATGTCCTGCAAAAGGGTTAGCGGTACTGGATCTGGTTGTTTAGGTAAGCCAGTAAGGCTTGGACCCAGATTAGATGACTCAAACCAATCAGGATCCCATAGGAAACCAACATTTTACAGTTATCTTTCCTTTGATTATGGCTTCCTACAGAATACCGTGTTAATTTCTCTGCAAACATCCACATTGTTTGGAGTTTGCAGAGCTCGATAAACTCCAGCCCAGAACAAATCTATGATGTGATGTAACATTATAACAGGTTTTGTGTAAGGGTTTTGAAAGTATTATCTTAGTAGAAAAAAACAGACAGCATATTGCAACAAGAGATTATCTCTTGATTACACTGTAGTTTTCGGTAAGGATACAGTTCAGTCCATGTGCAATTCATAAGTAACAAATTACTTTCGACTTTCCTGTTGTCGAAATTTTTAGACAGGTTAGCAAGGTCACAGCCAATCCACCAGCTCTGTGTAGGTTCCTGGCTATGGGTAGTTTTGTCTCTCCAGGGATGGATGTTCCTTTGGTGCAGGAGGGTATCCTGGTTCCAATTCTAGACAGGTCACAGCTTTCAGGAGGGAGTGATGGATCCGAGTGGTTTTTTCTTCCACCTTTACTGCTGAGAAAGGTGAGCAATACCAGCAATGGCCCTCCCACCAAGGGATAAGTGTTCCTTTTTTTTCATGTGTTTTACCCAAACATAATTCCTTCGATTGAAGCAAAGTTCCTTCTAGAGGTACTGGCTGTAGTAGCTGTGCCCAGGCCTGATTGTGATAGTGTTTCACAGGGAGACAGCTTTGGTTTTTTGTTGAGGTCTTGCTAAATATTCACTAAGGCTAAAGGTAGTGTGTGCAAGAGGCAGTTACCTATTTGGCTGTGGCATAAATTCCTGGCACGAACCAATTCTTCAGCGCTGTCTGGGCTAGTGCAACTGTCCCCAAATGCCCTGGATGGTGATGCAGTTTTGTTATGGGAATCAGGTGTTGCTCAGGTAAAATAGGAAGGTTTTCCGTCCCTCTCTCTGGAGTCCTCTTCCCTGGGAGGCTTTGGTTGCTTCTTACCTTCTCCAAGAGTCAATTTCTTCAGCAGGAACAGTCAAATAGATCTTTTCAGGAGCCGATAACACCAGGTCAGACCGGGGGACTGCTTGTAAGCCTGGTGTTTTGTACGGCTGTTGTGCCGTGGCTTTAGCTGCAACATCTGCTAGATCTTTTCCTATTTCTTGTTTTGTCCTTTCACCAGTATTGGCTGGCTGATGAATGACAGCTAGTTTGTGTGGCAACTGTCTAGTTTTTAACAGTTCAGTACTTACTGTCACGAGAAGTTATAAACCCGCGCCCCTTCCAGAACTGCCCAGTGGCGTGGCACACTCCAAAGGCATATTGAGAATCAGTATATTTACAGTCTTGTCTTTGGAGAGCTGGCAAGTCTTTGTTAAGCAATCCATTCTGCTGCTTGTTCACTCAGCTTTGGACTGAGTGGCAAAGCTCACCACTTTATTTTCAGGAGTTACTGAATAACCTGTAACCTGGTCGCTGCTTAGATAATATGGGGACCCGTCTACACAGAGGTCAAGATCCGGATCTGGAAAGGGCACTTCTGTAAATATTTTTGAGTCTTTTCGGCTTCATGGGTTGTTACCCAGACAATCGTGATGTGGAGGTTCTTCCCAGGTGGAGGGAGTAGAGTAAGAGGGTTCAGTGTATACATCACTTCATTCTTCTGTGTTCCGCCATTAAGAGAATCAGCTCATAGCGATTTGCTGTGGTGACAGTGCTGTGTGACAGCAGCATTTCAAGTCCATGTGGTACTTGTAGCACTAGAGGGGATCCAAGCAGCACGTTTTCACTCTGTTCAACTAGGAGTGCTGCGGCAGCTGTCCTAGGGGCACAAGCAAAGGGTCCTTGAGCTGCCAGACCGTACTGGTGTTGGCTGGGATAGTTACATTGCTTCATGTACAAACAAGTAAATGGCTTCCGTAGTCTGGCGATCCCACAGCAGTGCAGTCACTAATGCGTGCCTCAAAACTCAGATGCCTTTACCTTGTCTGTTGTTCAGTGGATGGGTTCTCCAGCACCATGAGCAGTTGCCCGTGTACCTGTTAGAACAGGAGGAATTATGTTCATCAGTCAAAAGGTTTGAGACCAGATTCTCATGCGAAGAAGGGGAAAATATTTCCTATTCAGAGGCTCCTGTAGTCTGCACCGTAGGTCCTGGTAGCTGTCAGTCCTGGGTGAAATCGAGCTGCCCCTGGTGCAGAGAGCAGGGCAAGACTGCAGCA
>NW_026114191.1:466637-492166 GCF_018139145.2 Gymnogyps californianus | reverse complement strand
GCAGAGTCCCTGCCCCAGCACACAGCGCCTGAGGTGCAGGGACCCTGCTCGGAAGGACAGCCCTGGGCACCCCTGCCTGCACACCCACCTTCACACCCCTGCAGCCGTCCCTGCAAGAAGGCAGCCATCATGCCCTCTCCCTCTGATGGTGCAGCAGGGAAGCCCTGCTCTGGAGCACATCCTCCTCCTCTACACCAGAGAGAGATCCCACAGGCTGTGGGCTGTGCCAGCTTTAGGAGATCCCTCCACGAACTGCAGCTGCATTGCCTGCACAGAGAGACTTACCGTGTCAAGGGTTGTGAAGATTTCTCCTCTTCTGAGCTCTCAGCATCCTCCCATCTTACACTGCCTTTAAACCTCTCTCTTTCTTGCACGTCTCCCCTCGGTGCTTGCAGGCAGTGCCCTCAGCCCTGCTGCGCTTTGCAGAGGAGCCGCTCCTGGGCAGAGCTGTCTGTCTGTAGCACACTGCCCGCTTGCCATGACAGCTCCCTCCATCCCAGGAGCCCGGCACAGCTCAGCAGCACAGGACCAGCCCAAGGTGGCTTTTTAATGACCCCTCTGGGTGGGTTTGGTGCCAACTCCATGAACCTCAGACAGTGAGAGGAAGTTGAAGAAACCTCTCCAGAAGTCAAAGTCAGATGCAAACTCCAAAGTTTCAAGGAGCGTTAATGGGTCCCTCTGAGGGACATCATTACTGACAAAGCCTCCCTGGGGTGTGGTTAGAGCACAAAACTGGAGGCAGTGATGACAGGGAGGTAAAGGAAAGGAAAAGATGGCTCTCATGTTGACTGAACCTGGATGCATTCTACTAAGTCAAAGGGCCAAGCCCTGACCCGCAACCCTTGGGAGAGGAGATCCTGTCCCTCCCACATTGCTCAGGGCTCTTCCTGGGGCAGTGTCATGTGGGGATGTGCAATGCCTAGAGCAGGACTGCAGTACCATCTCTTCCAGGCTCATGGGTTGCCATGAGGAGGCAATGAAGTCCTGGTGCTATAATGATAAGGTGTCTCCTCACAGGCATCAACTGCACAGAGAAGAGCCATAGCCCACGAGAGCAACAGGCTTCCAGCCTTGCCAGAGCCTTCAGCTCTCTCAACCACACGTGTCCCACACCTGCACCACTTTCCCTGCAGGCTGGTGACATCCACCCTGCTCACCAACCCTGGTCTCACCTGAGCGTCGTCCTACCCTTACTGAGATCTCTCCATCCTCACAGAGTGCTCGTTGAGATACAAAGCTTTGGCTAATCCAGACTCTCTCTGGGTGGACTATTGTAACAGAGAACTGCACTTGCAGTGACATTTCTTTCTCCTCATCTCCAATCTCAACCTCCCAAGCTCCCTTTGTGGCATTTTTTCTTTCCCATGATGTTTCCCAGTTTGGAGAAAAGCTCCACCATCCCTGAAGCCACCCTGCAAGCAGTCTCAGGCTACTCCTATACTGCCCTGAGCCTCCTCTCTGCTGCTGAGCAAAAGGGCCAAAGAAGCCCAGGTTTCTCGGCCCCTCCACACAGGGTATCGGCTTAAGGCCCCAAACCCCACCTTGCCACTTCTCCTCTGGGCACTCTCCAGCTCCTCCCAACTCCATCAGAATAGGGAACTGATAACTGGGGCAAACCCCTGTGTGTGGGTCCCTACCAGTGCTGCGTCAAGGGGCAGAATGACTCCCCTGGTCTGGGTGAACATGCTCATCCTTATGCAGCCCCGTATGCAACTGCCCTTGTTCCTGCTGAGCATAAACCACTGGCTCGTACGGCGTCCCTCGTAGTTCCCAGGTCCTTCTCCTCAGAGTCACTGCAGAGGTTTCTGTGGGCCACACCACTGAGTTCCTCAAGGTCCCCCTGGACTGAAGCTCCATTTGGCCAGCTGTTCATGTCTGTGTGCAGGTGGCTCCCCATGCTGCTGGTGCAGGCTCACCGATAACAGCCTGAGGAGCTGCAGGTCTCTCCAGAGCCAGGTAGGAATTGCCATGAACACAATCTCCAAAAAACCAAATGAGAGGACAAAGCAAGCAAAAGCAGGGTCAGCGGAGAAAGGGTAAATGAGGGTTGGGCTGTTTGTATGCAAGGCTGTGTTAGTGGAAAACGCATACCTATAGAGACAGACAGACAAATTAGATCCCTCCAGGAGCTGGTCTGAGACCCTCTGTCTATGTGGGAGCTGGCCCCAGCTCCCATGAGAGATGCCCTTTGTGGCCCTTTGCTGGACTCTCTCCAGTTGCTCCATGTCTCTCTTGTCACTGGGGAGCCCAGACGTGGACACAGGCATTCGTCATAGCCAGCATGGGTTCACGAGGGGAAAGTCCTGCTTAACCAACTGAATTTCCTTTCATGACAAGGTCACCCATCTAGTTGACCAAGGGAAGCCAGTAGATGTGGTGGGTTTGGATTTTAGCAAAGCTTTTGATCCTGTCTCTCCCACTATCCTTCTGGAGAAACGGTCCAGCACACAGCTAGACAAGTCCATCATACGTTGGGTGAGCAATTGGCTGAGAGGTCAGGCTCAAAGGGTTATAGTAAATGGGGTTACATCGGGCTGGCAGCCAGTCACCAGCGGAGTTCCCCAGGGCTCCATTTTAGGGCCAGTGCTCTTTAATGGTTTTAGGAATGATCTGGACACAGGAATCAAATGTACATGAAGTCAGTTTGCTGATGATACTAAAGCAGGAGGAGCTGTGGAGTCCCTTGAGGGTAGAGAGGCCTTGCAGAGAGATATCATAGACTGAAGAGCTGGGCAATCACCAACCGTATGAAATTGAACAAGAGCAAATGTTGGATTCTCCACCCGGGATGGGGTAGTCCTGGTTATACATACAAAGTGGGGGACGAGAGGCTGGAGAGCAGCCCTGTGGAAAGAGATCTGGGGTTTTGGGTAGATGGCAAGTTGAACAGGAGTCAGCAGCATGCTCTGGCAGCCAAAAGGGCCTGCTGTGTGCTGAGGTGCATCAAGCACAGCATAGTGAGCCCGTCAAAAGAGGTGATTGTAGAATCATAGAATCATAGAATATCTCAATTTGGAAGGGACCCATAAGGATCATCGAATCCAATTCCTTGCCCCTCGCAAGACTACCTAAAACTAAATCATAAGACACACTTATGGTGTCTGTGGCTCTAATTGTATCTGTAATTGTACATATTGCTTGCCTGTATCTGCAAGTGAATGTGTGTATGGGCCTCTAATTACAATGATACCTGTGTGTGCTGGTTTTCACTGGCATAGAGTTAGTTTTCTTCATGGTAGCTTGTATGGTGCTATGTTTTGGATTTGTAATGACAACAGCATTGATAACACACCTATGTTTTAGTTACTACTGAACAGTGCTTGCTGTCACAAACATTTGCAACCGGCCCATGGCGACCAAGGAGAGAGGCTAAGAGGCAAAGTAAAGAATTACAGGGGCAAATATTTATTCATGTGCATGCGGTGTCCCAGCAAAATTGGAGCACCCAGAATGTGGCTTTACATAGGATTCTTATACCCTTCAAACATTCAGGTACAACATGATTTGACTAATCACTAACACCCACACTACTGATCACTAATCATAGTAAAACTTTACAGAACAACAATATTTCTGCAGCATTCTTGCTGCTTCTCTATTGATCCAGCTGTCCCTGGAGTCAGCCTTGCTCGAGTGACTGATCTGTGATGCCAGACAACGCTGGGAGGGTTTCAAAGAGGTGTGAGAGGGGCTGGGATGCTGGTGTTACCTTGGTTGTCCCAGGGTATCCTTTATCCTTCAGGGACACCTCTAAGCTTCCACAAAGCAAAGTCCTTTCCAGGGCCGGGTTGTCCTTTCGTTTGTTTTACTTAATCATGGACAATACCAAAGTCTCTAGTAAAATTCCACTACCTCATTACATTGCAGTGTATAATGTGAACTAATATACATTAACAAAGTGAATATCCTTTATACTGTAAAGACTGATGGTTATAATAGGTAGGGACCTGTCACATTACATTATTCATTGTTTTAGTACTAAGTCAAGTGCATAAGTTGATACAACACTGCAAAGACACATATATAATTACAAAGCAAAATACGAAAGCGAATACAGCATCCAAAATGCTTTTAGTTCATAATCTTATACTCAAGTGTGGGAGCCAAGAGGTTAACCACCAAATTACATGGAGGGGAGATGCCTTTCTTAATTCATGTACTACTTGTAAATGTGTCTTTTTCCTTATTTATATCAGATTCATCTTTCTGGTCTGGATTTACATAAACCCAGCAGCTGTCATTCAATAACGCACATACTCCGTCCTCTGCTGCTAATAGGTAGCCTAAGGCTAATCGAGTCTCTGTTACCTTTTGTGATCGCCATGTGATTTCTTCCTGTAGGGCTGTCATACTATCTGCCATTTCTTTAATGGCTTTTTCTAATTCTGTTGACACATTTCCAACCATGCTTTCTCGTTCAGCAACCCCTAACCATGGGATAAAAGCTCTTACACACAGGTGGAGCTCAGTGCCACATTCTGTCAGAGGGCTGCGATGCTTTTTCTCACATATACCAGTAGTTATGAGCTCCAGAGGCAGAAGAGATACTGGTTCTAACCTGTGCGGAGGGTATTAACGCACTGAGAGTACACTACCCAGCCCAGGTCGGGGGTCAATACTTGCATGCCCTTTCTCCACATATCCAATATTGCTCAGGTAGCTGTGTAAATAGAGGAGTAGAATCCTCAAAGAAATCATAATCATGGTAAGTATGTCCTGCAAAAGGGTTAGCGGGTACTGGATCTGGTTGTTTAGGTAAGCCAGTAAGGCTTGGACCCAGATTAGATGACTCAAAGCAATCAGGATCCCATAAGAAACCAACATTTTACAATTATCTTTCCTTTGATTATGGCTTCCTACAGAATACCGTGTTAATTTCTCTGCAAACATCCACATTGTTTGGGAGTTTGCAGAGCTCGATAAACTCCAGCCCAGAACAAATCTATGATGTGCTGTATCATTATAATAGGTTTCGTGTAAGGGTTTTTAAGTTATTCTTAGTATGAAAAAAAACCACCAGCATATTGCAACAGAGAGAATTCTCTCTTGATTACACTGTAGTTTTCAGTAAGGATATAGTTCAGTCCCTGTGCAATTCATAAGTAACACAGTACTTTCAACTTTCCTGTTGTCGAAATTTTTAGACAAGGTTAGCGAGGTCACAGCCAATCCACCAGCTCTGTGTAGGTTCCTGGCTATGGGTAGTTTTGTCTTTCTAGGGATGGATGTTCCTTTGGTGGCAGGAGGGTATCCTGGTTCCAATTCTAGACCGGTCACAGCTTTCAGGAGGGAGTGATGGATCCAAGTCGGTGAGCAATACCAACAATGGTCCCTCCCCCCAAGGACATAAGTGCAACTGTCCCCAAATGCCCTGGATGGTGATGCATTTTTGCTATGGGAATCCGGTGTTGCTCAGGTAAAATAGGAAGGTTTTCCGTCCCTCTCTCTGGAGTCCTCTTCCCTGGGAGTCTTTGGTTGCTTCATACCTTTTCCAAGAGTCAATTTCTTCAGCAGGAACAGTCAAATAGATCTTTTCAGGAGCGGATAACACCAGGTCAGACTCCTGGACTGCTTGTAAGCCTGGTGTTTTGTACGGCTGTCGTGCTGTGGCTTTAGCTGTAACATCCGCTAGATCTTTTCCTATTTCTTCTTTTGTCCTTTCACCAGTATTGGCTGGCTGATGAATGACAGCTAGTTTGTGTGGCAACTGTCTAGTTTTTAATGGTTCAGTACTTACTCTCACAAGAAGTTATAAAGCCACGCCCCTTCCAGAACTGCCCAGTGGCGTGGCACACTCCAAAGGCCTATTGAGAATCAGTGTATTTACAGTCTTGTCTTTGGACAGCTGGCAAGTCTTTGTTAATGCAATCCATTCTGCTGCTTGTTCACTCAGCCTTGGACTGAGTGGCGAAGGCTCCACGACTTTATTTTCAGGAGTTACTGAATAACCTGTAACCTGGTCACTGTTTAGATAATATGGGGACCCCTCTACACAGAGGTCAAGATCCGGATCTGGAAAGGGCACTTCTGTAAATATTTTTGGGTCTTTTGGGCTTCACGGGTTGTTACCACACAATTGTGATGTGGAGTTTCTTCCCCAGGTGGAGGGAGTAGAGTAAGAGGGTTCAGTGTATTACATCACTTCATTCTTATGTGTTCCGCCATTAAGAGAATCAGCTCATAGCGATGTATTTGCTGTGGTGACAGTGCTGTGTGACAGCAGCATTTCAAGTCCGTGTGGTACTTGTAGCACTAGAGGGGATCCAAGCAGCACGTTTTCACTCTGTTCCACTAGGAGTGCTGCGGCAGCTGTCCTAGGGGCACAAGCAATGGGTCCTTGAGCTGCCAGACTGTACTGGTGTTGGCTGGGATAGTTACATTTCTTCATGTACAAATAAGGTAAATGGCTTCCTGTAGTCTGGCAATCCCAGAGCAGGTGCAGTCACTAATGCGTGCCTCAAAAGCTCAGATGCCTTTACCTTGTCTGTTGTTCAGTGGATGGGTTCTCCAGCACCATGAGCAGCAGTCTGTATCAATGGATTTGCCATTTCCCCAGAAGCAGCTCTCCAGGGGCGGCAGAATGCTACAGCTCCTGAAAAGGCTCGCATTTGTTTTTAGTAACTGCTTGGGGAAGATTTTGAATGGCTTGACTACGGTGCTCAGGTAAACGACACTCCCCTTGTTGAAGAATGTAACCCAGGTGTTTTACACTTCTCTTACAAAAGTTGTATCTTATGTGGAGAAGCCCGATGGCCCTTCTCAGCAAAGGCCAACAGTAAGGTGTGGGTGTCAGCTCTATAAGATGCCTTGGTTACCAATAAATCAGTAACAGATTGCATCAAAAGGGATCCATTTCTTTAAAGACAGCATCCTGCAAATCTTCTAACAAAACTTTAGAAAACTAGTGGAGGATGCAGGAAAGCCCTGAAGGAGCCTTGTCCATGTTAGTTGGATCTTTCCCCAGGGAAATGCAAAAAGGTATTGAGACTCCGGATGAATAGGTATACTGATTTCAGGTCGAAAAAGTTGCCCGTGTACCTGTTAGAACAGGAGGAATTATGTTCATCAGTCAAAAGGTTTGAGACCAGATTCTCATAAGAAGAAGGGGAAAATATTTCCTATTCAGAGGCTCCTGTAGTGACTGCACCGTAGGTCCCTGGTAGCTGTCAGTCCTGGGTGAAATCGAGCTGCCCCTGGTGCAGAGAGCAGGGCAAGACTGCAGCAGAGGATTGAGAGGTGCTGTTGGGAGGCCCTTTGGTCACACTGGGCACTCCTGTTTCCCATGGCCTTACTGTCCACAATAATTACAACTGTCTCGAGTTCCTCGAGGTCCATTGCTCCTCCAATTTCCTCCTCTGACCTTACCTCAGAAAACCTCCGCATCCCTGTCCCCTTAGTCCAGGATTGCTGCTTAGTGCTGCTGCCAACTAGCTTTCTGTCCCTATTCTTTCTTTTTTTTTTTTTGCTTCAGCTGTCTTTCATCTCTTCCATTCAACACAAACATAGCAATGCTGACTATTTCATCCAATCCTTTGCTCTGCCATCCTGGCACATGCCTAGAAAAATATTTCTTAATCTCTGAGGCTGACTGATCTACAAAGAAAGATACGATTAAAGATCGATTTTCCACCTCCTCAGGGTCGACCCCTCCAAACAGTCTTCTTTGTTTAACCAATTGGGCATAATATTCAGAGAGGTGTTTGATATTTCCTTGCTGACATTCTTGGACCTTAACCCAATCTACAGTCTTTCTAATGACTCTAACAATCCCCCTCTCTCTCTTTGCGGCATACCTCTGTTCGCTGGTAAGTTGGGGTCCCGTCCCGGGTCATTGCCTGGCCATGGGCTTCTGCCCTGTGCTTCCCTGGCCCATCTGCAGTTTGTCTCTCAGATTTTCAGTTTTTTATCTGCAGAAAAAACAGTCTCAAACAGTTGCTGCACATGGGCCCACGTAGAGTCATAAACGCAGAAGATGCTGTGCGTGGTTTGCAGCAGCTTCTCTGGATCATCCCACAGTCTGGGCATTTGTTGTTTCCCCAAAACCAAATCAGTGGGTGCAAATGGCAGGCGGCCTGTTCCCACAGAAAGCTGGCCAGGTTCCCGTCCTGGCCCTAGAAATTCTTCTCAGAGAGGTGCTAGCAAAGCAGAAGCAGTAGCACTAGCTGGAGCAGAAACCACAGGAAAAGCAGAGAAAAAAGTAGTAGGATGGGCAGGTGGAGCTGAATGGGGAACATTCCTGATTTTCCCATTCGACTGAAGGTTTCATTAAATTTCTGACCCACAGGGGAAACTTCTCTCTGATATTTGTAAATTCCAGAATGGAAAGAGCTCTTCTTTTTCCCATTCATTCAGAGATCTTTACTTATTCTCTGCTCTGGAGGGAATTTTTTAGGTTTTGTTTGGGTTTTTTTTAATACCTGATAACCCAATGGTCCAGTAATTATCCCAGATACCCTAATAGTCCATCTGTGATGGGAACCAATCCTTCAATTGCTGGGATAAAGAGCTCAGCCTAATGTCATCAACAGAACCAGGCCGTGGCCATGTTTGGGACGCATCATCAAAGGCGGTCACTTCTGGCCAAATTTCCTGACAAAAGGCTTGGGCTTTTGATGACCCGGCCATCCCATCAATGGATTTCCAGGGTTACAGCAATTCATCTACTGGTGACCTCGTCACCATACTCTGTCTGCCTCCCACTATATAAAAACATCACCTCCTTACTGCCAAGCAAGATCCACGCTTCACTGTCCCTGTGCCCAAGTATCTTGAGGGGAACTCACTCACAAGCTCGCAGTGGAGATCCTCAGGGTCTGGGTGGTAGTGAGAGGTTGCATCAGGTGAGTTGGCTGTGTCCCACCTGGGTCGCAAAACTGTTAGGGAAATTCACAAGAGGCCTGTGCCAACTGAGCACTGAGGCTCGGACAGAAAGCATAGAATTACAAGCGTAAATATTTAGTCAAGTGCCTGGGGTGTTCCAGAGAAATTGGGGCACCCTGAATGTGGTTAATACAGAGGGTTCATATACTCTTCAAGCATTCAGGTACAAGAGGATTTGACTAATCACTAATTAACACACACACTACCCATTGCTAATCATAGTAAAACTTCACAAAGCAACTGCTTCTGCAGCACCATCATCCATCAGCAGTCTTGTTGCTTGTCTATTGATCCAGACATCCCGGGAGTCGGTCTCGCTATAATTACCTCTCTGTGATGCCAGACAACATTGGGAGGGTTTGAAAGATGTGTTAGAGGAGCTGGGCTGCTGGCATTATCTTGGTTTTCCAGGGGTATCTTTTATCTTCATGGAAAGCTCAAAGATACCGAGAAGCCAAGTCTTTATTTCAAGGGCTGTGCTGTCCTTCTGGTCCTTGTGATGATCTGCTGTCCTTTAGTTTGCTTCCTCAAGCATGACTAACCACTGCACAACATGAACTACATATATATGAAGAAAGTTAATACACTTTCATACTATAAAGAGTAGTTTGCATACTAGTTAGGGAGGGAAATGTTCATAACACTATATAGACACAGATACAGTATGGTTCCTCCCAGGAGCTGCTCTTAGAACCTCTGTCTATGCAGGAGCTGGCCCTGCGATCCCCTCATCCCCACAGTTCGTCCATGCACAGACAAGCACACACACACACACACACACTGAGATGGCTCTCTGCAGCACAGAATCACAGAAGCCTTGAGGCTGGAAGGCAGCCAGCTTCCCCCTTCTCTGGCCTTCCTCCTCACGCTTGATTTTTTGTCAGGAGCTCCTTTCTCATCCATGCCAGCCTCCTGCCACCTTTGCTTGACTTCCTGCAAGTTGGGGACAACCCTTCTGGAGCTTGAAGAGGACATCCTTGACTATCGTCAGCTCTCTGCACCCCTCTTCTCCTCAGTGTCATATCCCATGGGATTCTGTCAAGCAGATGCCTTAGCAGGCCAAAGCCTGCTCTTGCAGTCCTGCTCTTTGCCTTGTTCCCTTCTTCAGGAGCCTCAACTCTCCCTACTCATCCCCAACTCTTACATCCCTGACCAGCTCTTTCTTGTCTGTAAGTATGGTGTCCCACAGGGCACCTCCCCTCACTGGCTCCTCACTCACCCTTGTCAGGAAGACCTTCTCAATGAACTCCAAAAACCTCCTGGATGGCTTTCACCTTGCTGTGTTGCCCGTTCAGCAAATATTGGCATAGTTTAGGTCTGCCATGAGGACCAGGGCCTGCAAACAGGAGGCTTCTTGCAGTTGTCTGAAGAAGGCCTCATCTACTTCCTCTTCCTCATCAGGAGGTCCGTAGCAGACATCCACCCACCACAGTGTTGACCATGAGCCTTCAGCTCTCAGCTGACTCGTTGTCCGTCTCCAGGCACAGCTCCACGTGTTCCTGCCACTCTCGGCCATAAAAGGCAAGTTCCCCTCGGGGTGCAGACCTATGGCCTTCTCAGTGCCAGAGCCCCAGGACGCCACAGGTTTCTCCACGAGAAGGTATTTGTAGTACCCTGCAACTCCTCATGCTGTTCTCTTGTGAGAGACACCCCAATCAAGATGAAAGAGCTGCACCCAAACATGAAAAGCTGAGCCAATGGAGCTTCAGTCCAGGGGGCCCTGGAGAAACTCTGGCACTGGGCAAATGGAAATCACCTGAGGTTTTACAAGGAGAAGTGACCAGCCCTGCATTGGCAGGGGGCAGGGGGGCGAATAACCCCATACCTCAGAACAGGCTGGCACCTGACCGGCAGAGCAGTGACTCTGAGGAGAAGGGCCTGGGCACTACAAGGGATGCCCTACGAGCCAGTAGAGTATGGACACTATGAAGAAGGCCAGCTGCATAGGAGGCTGCATGAAGAGGAGCGTGGGCCTCCCAAACCACCTGAGTTCTCATCCCCCTCAACTCAGCACTGGTGTGTCCCAGTGTGTGGCTCCCCATTTTGGAGAAGTAGGGAGCAAGTGGAGAGTGTTGAGTGGAGGTCTGCCAAGGTGGGGTTTGGGACCTAGTGCACCTGACCTGTGTGGGGTGGCTGAGGGAGCTGGAGATCTTTGGCTCAGCGGTGTGGAGGCTCGAGGAAGTACAGGAGTAGGCTGAGAGTGACTGAAGGGTGATTTCAGAGATGATGGAGCTTTTCTTTGTAGTAACATACAGCATGAGGAAGTAGTAACGCCACACAGTGCAGCTGAGGAGGCCCAGACTGGACACAAAGAAATGTCACTCAAAGGGCAGTGCTGTGGTGGAACGAGTCACCCAGAGGGAGGCTGGATCAGGCCAAGGCTTTGTGTGTCAAGGAACAGCCAGGGAGGACAGAGAGGTATCAGTAAAGGAAGGAAGATGGTCAGGTGAGAGCAAGGCGTGGTAGCAGGGTGGATGTCTACAGCCTGCAGAGGAAGAGGTGCAGGTGTGGGACACTGTAGGACAGCCTGTGGTGGAGATGATAGAGGAGTGAAGAAAGTCTGCAAAGCCCCCAAAAGAGATGAGCTCTTTCTCCCCTTGGCTATGGCTGCTGTCTCTGCCAACGATGCCTACGAGGAAGCACCTTATCCTTACAACACAAGGGTCTCATTGCCTCCCCTTCCCCACCCGACAGCCTGGAGGTGTTGGACTGTAGTCCTGCACTTGACATTGTGTGTCCCCACGTCACACTGCCCCAGGAAGAGCCCTGAGCAATGTGTGAGGGACAGGATCTCCCTTCCCAGGGCCTGGGCTCACACCTTGGCCCTTTGGCTTAATGGAACACATCCAGGTTTCCTCAGAATCTCTTCCACCTTTACATTGCCTTTGCCTACCTGTCATCTGTGCACCCAGGTTTGTGCTCTAACCACACCCCAGGGAGGCTTTGTCAGTAATGATGTCCCTCAGAGGGACCCATTAACGCTCCTTGAAACTTTGGAGTTTGCATCTGACTTTGACTTCTGGAGAGGTTTCTTCAACTTCCTCTCACTGTCTGAGGTTCATGGAGTCGGCACCAAACCCACCAGAGGGGTCATTAAAAAGCCACCTTGGGCTGGTCCTGTGCTGCTGAGCTGTGCCGGGCTCCTGGGATGGAGGGAGCTGTCATGGCAAGCGGGCAGTGTGCTACAGACAGACAGCTCTGCCCAGGAGCGGCTCCTCTGCAAAGCGCAGCAGGGCTGAGGGCACTGCCTGCAGCACCGAGGGGAGACGTGCAAGAAAGAGAGAGGTTTAAAGGCAGTGTAGGATGGGAGGATGCTGAGAGCTCAGAAGAGGAGAAATCTTCACAACCCTTGACACGGTAAGTCTCTCTGTGCAGGGCAATGCAGCTGCAGTTCGTGGAGGGATCTCCTAAAGCTGGCACAGCCCACAGCCTGTGGGATCTCTCTCTGGTGTAGAGGAGGAGGATGTGCTCCAGAGCAGGGCTTCCCTGCTGCACCATCAGAGGGAGAGGGCATGATGGCTGCCTTCTTGCAGGGACGGCTGCAGGGGTGTGAAGGTGGGTGTGCAGGCAGGGGTGCCCAGGGCTGTCCTTCCGAGCAGGGTCCCTGCACCTCAGGCGGCTGTGTGCTGGGGCAGGGACTCTGCCGCCTGCCAGGGTCAGCACTCAGCCTGCCCGGGGAGCTCCCCATGGCGCTGTGGGGAGAAGCTGTGGGTGGAAGGAGCAGCCCTTGTCAGGGCAGGGTCCTTCTGCTGTTGAGAGGGTGTTGCATGGGTCAGGGCTGCTCACAGCTCCAGATCACCCCACAACATTGGCAGAGGTAGCATTTTAAGAGGAAGGTCAAGGCAGGGGCTACCTTGAAGATGAAGACCTTTCCAGGGTCTGTGATCTCAGCTTTCTTCTAAGGGAAAGGGGAAAGGAGATGTCAGGTTTGGATAAGTCACTGAGACTCCTGAACTGTTACACGGAGGGATCAGCACATCTGCCAGAAGCCTCCTCAAGTGCCTTCCCCCACTCCTCTACCTCCAGGCAGCACCAGCATCACCTTTGCTTGCAGCATCAGTGCTGATCTGCCCTAGTGCTTAGGACCTGCTAAGAGGGAGATGGCTCTGGGCAGTGCCCTGCTGCCAGGAGGGGTCTGCAGGGCCGAGCTGAGCACAGAGCGGGTGGGATGGGCTCTGTGAGCTCTGAGAGGGAGGAGACCTGGGGACAGAGAAACAGCTCCCTGCAGGGACAGCTCCAGGCAGCAGAGAGCCAGGCCACCCCTCTGCATCACTCTCTGCCTGGGGAAAGAGAGAAGAGTTTGGAGAAAGGGACTTTGAAACTGGACTCCTCGGAGCTCACTAAAGTCCAGTTTCTTCTTCAAGTACATTGTTAGTGAGGTCATCCTCCAACGGAGAGAGGTGTAGTAAGCACAGGGCACCTGCGCGTTGACCAGCAGGTCAGTCGTGGGCAGAGCAGCTCTCCTGACTGTGCATTAGGCACAGGGAGCCCATTTGTCCCTCAGGACTCTGCAGTGTTCAGGCTGAGAGCAATGCGAAAGACGTTGACTTCTGCCCCTTCACAGAAAGTGCCTTCACTCCGCAGCACAAACCTGAGCTCACAAAAAGGAGCTGAATGAAGTTCCCCCAAACAAATACAAGTAATTTTGAGGAGATTTTTTGGGAAACAGCATAGGACTGCCTCAAAGAAGTCTGCTTAACTTGTCAATGTTTTCTCCTCTTCCAACAGTCCCCCATGCCCACAGTGAACAAATGTCCAACAGCACCTCCATCACCGAGTTCCACCTCCTGGCATTTGCAGAGACGCGGGAGCTGCAGCTCTTGCACTTCTGGCTCTTGCTGGGCATCTACCTGGCTGCCCTTCTGGGCAACGGCCTCATCATCACCGCTGTAGCCTGCAACCACCACCTCCACACTCCCATGTACTTCTTCTTCCTCAACCTCTCCCTCCTCGACCTGGGCTCAATCTCCACCACTCTCCCCAAAGCCATGGCCAATTCCCTGTGGGACAACAGGGCCATCTCCTACTTGGGATGTGCTGCTCAGCTTTTCTTTTTTTTTTTTTCAGCAGAGCATTGTCTCCTCACCGTCATGGCCTATGACCGCTACGTTGCCATCTGCAAACCCCTGCACTACGGGACCCTCCTGGGCAGCAGAGCTTGTGTCCACATGGCAGCAGCTGCCTGGGGCAGTGCGTTTCTCTATGCTGTGCTGCACACTGCCAATACATTTTCCCTACCTCTCTGCCAAGGCAATGTCCTGCACCAGTTCTGTGAAATCCCCCACATCCTCAAGCTCGCCTGCTCAGACACCTACCTCAGGGAAGTCAGGCTTCTTGTGGTAGGTGCCTGTTTAGTTTTTGGGTGTTTTGTTTGCATTGTGGTGTCCTATGTGCAGATCTTCAGGGCCGTGCTGAGGATCCCCTCTGAGCAGGGACGGCACAAAGTCTTTTCCATGTGCCTCCCTCACCTGGCCGTGGTCTACCTCTGTTGTCAGCACTGGCATCTTTGCCTACGTGAAGCCCCCCTCCATCTCCTCCCCATGGCTGGATCTGGTGGTGTCATTTCTGTACTCGGTGATGCCTCCAGCAGTGAACCCCCTCATCTACAGCCTGAGGAACAAGGAGCTCAAGGATGCCCTATGGAAACTGATGACTGGATGTTAATCTGAACAATCAACTGCCCATCTTCTTCTGCAGAGCAGTTATAATGTACCTCGTTACAGGCCCAGCCGGTCGTCTGTAGTTTTGGTGGTTGTTGGTGGTGTTTTACTTGTGATAATGTTTTCATCCCCTTTCTAATTCACTCTCTGCTTTTCTTTTCTGACCAAGTGGCTGTGTAAATGAGGAGCCATGCTGTCTTTATGTTTAAACAAAATAAAGGGCCCTGCAGTGACTTTTTTTTTCTGAGATCCTTCCTCTAAGACCTTTTTGGAGCTGCAGGGACAGTCGCTGTGTGCAGAGGTGGAGGGGAAGAGTGTCCCAGCATGGCAGCACTGCCAGGGAGCACTTGGTCTTCCAGAGCTGTTCTCTTTTCACTTCCACACTCTCTTTCTGATCCTTGGGTTTGGTGTAAGGCCTGATTGCTCTGGCACCTTGGTCATAGTCCTGCTGTGTGGCAGTCCTGTGACTGCAGGCAGGGACAGGCAATGGGCACTTCTGTGACAGAGCTGGCCTCTGTAAGAGCGGTTCCATCATGAAAGGGCATCTCCTGAGGGCAGTGCCTGAAGCTAGGTCTTCTTCCAAAGTTGCTCTCAAGAACATGCCCAAGAAAGTGGCCCGCAGATGAAGACACCAGTGTACAGCTAAACAGTGTGAGTGTGCAGGGTTGGGGCATGCAGCAGTGTCCTTGCACAGCCAGGCCTCCTGCGAGAGACCTGAAGGACCAGCAGAGCAGGGTCTGGTCAGTGCCCGTGTTCACTGGACACCCTGCGGAAGCTGCCCCAGGGCAATCATCATGGACTAGCCCCTCACAGCCACCATTTCCAGCACTGGCCTCTCATCCCTGTTCGCAGAGGTTCTTTGACCCTCCACGGAGGGACACCAAATGAGTAGCTCAGAAGTCCATGTTGGCATTGTATGGATGAGATGTAAGCATGCACATCATGCGCGTGAGGTGAGATGAACCTGAGTGAGCACAAACGCCACCAGCTATTCCTAGGGGTTCCCTGAAGGCCTGAGAGACAGGCAACATCTTGAGGTCACTTCATGTTGGGAATAACATCCCATGGGAAACACCTGAATGCAGCACTGGGATGTGGCTTCCTTGAATGGAGGTCCCTGTGTCCATTTCTCTTGCCTTGGGGCATCTCAGACGAGTGCAGAGCAGGGCGACACATGGCAGGGCTGAGGTGCCTCCCAGCCTCTGGGAGTGGCAAGAGGAGGCCAGAGAGACAGGGTGACTCCTGCAATGCACTGCCTGTGCGTGTGCAAGGGAAGGGCTCGTGTCTCTGAACACATCTGTGTGCATCAGGAGTGCCTGAGGCCAGCTCAGCTGTGGACACCTGACAGAGCCCTGACACTGCTGTGGGTGACTCCAGGAACAACCCCCACCCTCCCAGTGAGATTCAGCTCAGCTGCCTTGGACAGGCTCATTGCAGGTGCTCCTGTTTGCTACGTCACCCTTGCCTGTGATTCTGGACTGTGCCCTCAAAAGTGCCAGAGCAAGGAGAGAGGTTCTGGGGTCCATGGAAAGGCAGACGTCAAAGTCATCTTCAAGAAGGACAGGAACGAGAATTGGGAGAATTACAGGCTGGTCATCCTACCTCCGTCCCTGGGAAGGTGATGGGACATGTCCTCCTGCAGCCGCCTCCAGGCACTTGAAGGAGAAGAAAGGGATGGCTGAACCAAAATGGAGAGGGGAAAGTAAGGGCATGTTGTGTACAGGGATTTTGCAAGGCCTTTGACATGGTCTCCCGTGGTGTCCTTAGAGCCAGGTTGGTGCTATCTGGGCTGAAGAAGTGGACTTACGGTGGGTGGGAAGTTGGCTGGATGATCAAGCCCAAATGTCGTCAGTGGTACAAAGTCCTCCGTGCAGCCAGTTACTAGCGGCATCCCTCAGTGACCAGCACTTGGGCCAACACTGTTGACCATCTTTATTATCCCCCTCTATGATGTGACGGAGTGTGCTTTCAGCTCCTTTGTGGATGATGCAAAGCTGGGCAGAGGCCTTGAACAACCTCATCTAGTTCACCCTGCCTTGAGCAGGAAAGTCGGACACAATGATGTTCAGGGCTCTCTTCACACTTGCGTTAACCTGTGAGTCAATGAATCTTTCCCTTGAAGAGGTTTTTGAAAGTTGAATAGGCTGAGGAAGAAGGGGAAAAAAGAGGCAGAAGAGGAGATATAAAATGTGTCAACACAAATACTTCAGTTCCTCTGAAGAATGTTTCTCCACTCCAATCGTTGGTAGGAAATATATTTGACAAATTTGCTAAAACAAGCATACTTTTATCCAGTCAGGTCTTGTGCCATAAGGAGGGTGGTGGATGGGTATGGTATTATGAGGTTGCTTGTGTCTCAGAAACTCCTCATCCAGTAGGAAGGGTATGGCTGTGAAGGGGACTGTGAGGTCAGTTCTGTCTCTGGAGGTGCTAGGCAGCAGAAGGAACATGGCTGGGAAAGTACCTCTGCCCAGTACCCCATAGGCCCTGTCCAGGAAGAGGGCTTGGATAGGGGCTGTCATGTCCATTCCGCCCGAGTACATGATGGGACAGCCGCAGGCACATGGCTTGGTCGCGTCTATATGAGAAGCTGAAAGGCCAGCAGCAGTCATGTGGTTTAGAAGATCATGGTGAGGTTACTTCTCTCTGGTCAGGTGAAAGGCCACAAGAAGGCTAACGGGTTGGGTTGCCTGCTTGAAGGGTCCTTTCTGAGATGGTCGAGCTTTCCTTGGTAGTGGGAAAAAGCAAGAGAGAGAGAAAAAATATGACAAAGTGCAACTTGGAAGGTGGAGACTGGCTATCAGGAGGAAGAAGTGTCACTCAAAGGGTACTGCTGTGGTGCAAGAGGTCACCCAGAAGGAGTGTGGATCAGCCCATGGCTTTGTGTTTGAAGGAACAGCCAGTGAGGGTGGAGATACACCAGTGAACGTACGGAAATGGTGAGGTGAGAGCAAGGCGGGGAAGCGAGATGGGTGCCTAGAGCCTGCAGGGAAAGAGGGGCAGGTGTAGGACAGTGTAGAACAGCCTGCGGTGGAGATGGCAAGAGGTGCTGGCAATGCTGGAAGGCACCGACAGAACCAGGGTCTCTGTCCCCATGGCTCTGGCAGTTGTCTCTGCCACTGAGGTCTCTGAGAAGACATGTTGTCCTCATGGCACTGGGGCCTCGATGCCTCCTCGCAGCCCCATGGCGAAGCTGGAAGTTGTTGTGCCATTGTTGTCCTTCGCTCGGCCTTGCACACCCCACATCCCACGGTCCCAGGAAGAGCCCTGAGCCACGCGTGAGGGACAGGACCTCCTTGCCATGGGCTGGAGATCAGGGCTTGACCTTTCTGCTTCATAAAGCAAAGCAAGGGTTTTCTCAGCATTACAGCCACCTGCACAGTGCCTTTGCCTACCTGCAATC
Organism: Gymnogyps californianus; assembly: GCF_018139145.2. Lineage (NCBI taxonomy): Eukaryota > Metazoa > Chordata > Aves > Accipitriformes > Cathartidae > Gymnogyps > Gymnogyps californianus. The sequence goes on along the minus strand of NW_026114191.1, from coordinate 474,223 downwards.
ACAGCCTCCAATTCTCTGCTCTAACGAGTCCCTGGGGAGGCTTTGTCAGTAAAGGCCCTCAGTGGGGCCAATCAGTGCTTCAAGGTACTTTGGGTTTTGCTTCTGACTTGGACTTCTTGAGAGGTTTGTTCAATCTCCTCCCAGTGTCTGAGGTTCATGGATTCAGCACCAAATACATCATGGGGCTCATTAAAATACAGAAAGCCTAATGAACTATTTCTCTTCCTAATTTCTTCAAGTCTTCAAGCCCTGTACAGCTAATTGGAGTCATTTCATACTGTAGAGAAGAAGAAGATTTCAAAGTGCACCTAATAAGAATGAGGTTTTTTTAAAGTATATTTTTAATTACTTTTCAGTTTAAAGAAGAGGTGATAGAAGCTTTCTCTGATTAATATTGATGCAGAGTGTCTCCTCAGGAGGTCTGGGCAGGTAGGAAAAGCAGTCCCTTGAGGTCTGACACTGTATGGAGAACTTTGCTCCTCACCTCCCCAGCCTCACCAGTTTCTGACATTGGCCACCTGGGACTTGCATCACTCTTCCTTGCATCAGACTTCTCCACTGAAGTCTGCAGCTGGATGTTACAGCTCCTTTGCACCATCTCCCGCCTGCTCTCCTTAGAGAACTGGCTGCACACAGGCACAGAAGATTTTTTCCTATTTGTAAGACAAGAAAAGTAAAGCATGATCACTTTTCATAAACAATCAAACACACTCTGTAACCATAGGCTCAGTACAAGCTGCCTCTAGTGAGGTTGCCTTTTTACAAAGGATAATCTTGTCAGAAATGTTTTAGATGGGTAGATACAAAAAGCTAGATAGAAACATAACTAAAAAGTTGGCTACAGAGAGAATTAGACTACTGAAAGAGAGGCCAACTTTTACTCCTGGAACCTCCAAGCAGCAGCATAGGTGAGAGGGATGTGAATGAACAAAGAGTAAGGGGAGGAGAAAAGTGGAGAATAATGGAAAGGCCTTTGCCTCGGCCGTCTGCATCTGACAAGATGACTTCAGAAATGGTCATTGTATCAGGACAGGTGTAAGTATATGAAAGATCAGAGAAACTAAATACACCGATAGAACAGGCAAAATGTGGTACTGAAGTTACAGGGGAACGATTGATTATTCTTTGGAATATCCCTTTTGAATTGGATTGGTAGAGGTCTCTTGTGAGTGAGGACATGCCAATGCTGCACTCATCTTTGAAAGTGTCCAAAAATGCAACCCAGGGAACCACAGGCTGTACAAGCTCACTTTGGGGAGGAGCGGCCATCAATGAGAGGATTCTTGAGTGACATTTCTGGGCACCTAAAAGAGAAGAATGTGTCCAAAAGCAGGCAGCATGGACTTACCGATGGTAAATCATGCCTCAGTAAGGCAGTGGTGACAGTAAGGAAAGGTCCCAGGTTTCCTGCGACCATGGAAGTCAGTCAGATGTTAGTATAATCAGAGCAGCGCAGCTTTCTTGTGCTGCTCCAGGCTGTGCGGCTCAGATGCAGGGCTACTTGACAGGTATCCCCAAACAGCCCTGATCATTTCCTTTGCTTCCCCATTCACTCCCTCTTCACTCTTTCCCACCTCTCCAGTCCTACTCTTTAACCAACCTTATCCACTCCCTTGCAAAAAGTCAACCCCTTTTCACCATTTCCCCACTGGCGCTGCATTTCCTCACTTTGCACCCTCCTTTCTTGTTTCTGAGATGGTTATCCGGTGCTTTCTACCTTGATTAGCAACTCCATGACACTACTACTCTTTTCTTATCTGTAGTGTCCTGTCGCTGCTTAAGTTCTGGTCTTGTTAGAGGCATCATGCCTCAGGAGGGACATCAGCACATGTACTTTGAATGCCTGCCTGCTGGAGGTTCAGTCCAGAGGGACCTTGACCCACCTGGGGATTTGGCCAACAGAAACCGGAAGGTTGAGAAGGAAAAGCTGCAGAAGAACTCCAGGCAGCAGCATGGGCAGTGAGCATAGCAGCTAAGGAGTGCCCTGAGGAGAAGGGCCTGCGAGTCCTGATGGCTGCCATATGAGCCAGTGGGCTTTGCCTTTCAAAAGGGAATGGAGAGACTGGAGAGGGTGCGGAGGAGGCCTGCCAAGATGGAGTGAGGAGCCTAAAGCAGGAGCTGTGAGGGAGTCTGAGGGAACTGGGCCTCTCTAGCCTGCTGAAGTGGAGGCACGGGGCAACCTCGTAAGAGCCTACACCTACGTGGAGAGATGATGGAGCCAAGCTCTCTTCTGCAGTGGCCAATGATATGACAGAGGCAACAGCCACAAACTGCCTCTTGGGAGCTTCAGGCTGAGCCTCAAGAAAAGAAAATGGACTAGGAGGAGCGTTGCTGTGATCTCCACCTTTGGAGCTCTTCAGGTTTGAGCTCCACAGCCACAGCCAGCCTGGAGGCTGGACTAGAGACCCCCAGAAGACTCTTTCCCACCAACCCTTCCAAGAGCTGTGCCTTCACCACGTGCCCTCTGAGAAAAGATGAAGGTGGAGGTGAGGGTCTCTGCATCATATGCTCATAGGAGAATTCAGGGTGGAAGGCAGCTAAGGAGGTTGGTAGTGCAACGCCCAGCTCCAAGCAGGGCAAGCTCTGAGGTCAGGCCAGGTTGCTCAGTACATGCCAGCATCCAGAGAGAGAGCTTACACGTGAAGCAGGCACCTAGGCCACCATTACAGACATGGAGATGAGGCATTTGACCAGCTCCATCAACACAGCTGACAGTATGCCATGCCTCCTGAGATTCCTGGGAACATCCACCTCCTTGTCCAGAGGAGTGCCTTCCTTCTGCAAGTTTCCTGGCATAGCTGCAGAGCATGGGGTGCTTTAGGTGCAAACAGAATTGAAAGAAAGCCTCTGCCTTGGGTACTCTCAACTGAATTGCTGAAAGAGCAAACGATGGAGGGATCTCAGCATTTGCAGGTTCCTGTGGGAGATGTAAGGCCTCCAAGAAAGGAGCTGAAGAGAACACTTTAGAACTAGCATAGCCTTTAGATCATTTTGGATGTGATGGCTCTGCTCCCCCAGCTCAATCATTGGCACCCACAAACCTCACCTGCTCTTCCTTTCTCTCCTCCCCAACCCTGAGCAAGGGACAGGAGGAAAGGCAGCAGAAAGGCCCTTAGGGCTCTGTGAATGAGCTGGGGTCTGGCACTTGGCAGGGCCACAGTGTCATTGCAGTGGACCCCCAAGAAAGAACCAAGGTGGGAAGTGAGTGTGCAAGGCTGAATCCACAAAGTCCATGGGCAGGCAAGGCTGTGTCTCTGGCTGTGTCTGGAGAGCAGGAGAGCTCCAGCAGAGACCAAGGTGGGGCTGAAACTGAGGCCTGGCTTCAATGGTCTGCTGGGCCCATGGACAGAGGGGTGAGTGGAGGCCGCAGGTGATGCTGGTCAGGGCCATGAAGGCCTATGGATGGTGTCAGGGCCCTGACACTGCCCCCATGGGATCCCACCTGCCAGTGCCCTCAACAGGCCAAGTTCTCATGCCCTCATGTCCAGGGTCTGTGCGCTGCTACTCTCCTTCCCCATTTCCCAGGGAATCTGGGAGACCACAGTTTCATGGTCCCTACCAGCCAAGGCTGACACTGGTCTTCACATCCCTGATCAGCTCTTCCTCGTTTGGGAGTACCAGGTCCAGGTGAGCATCAGAGTGGATGGCCCATTTCGAAGTTGACCCCCACAAAAGCTCCCACCTCACCTGTTGCCTGTCCCACAGAGAACTCCATTTATCTGAGCTGCCCTGAAATCACACAGGGCATCCCCCACTTCTCACCTTCCCCGTCGGTCTCTCCTAAAGGCGCTGTATCTCCATCCACCACAAAAGCCATGGGAGCTGTCCTTCCCGCCTCAGCTCTCCTTCCCCTGATGTCCCAGCTCTGTGATGGCGCACGAGGCTCCTGCTGTCTGTGCCCCCGGTTGTGGGCTTTGGTGCACATTTGGGCTGCAGCACCTCAGATAGGGCAGCAGGGCCAAGGGCAGACTTGTCACGTGGAAACCTGGTACCCACAGACTCGACCCCTGGGTGGCAAGGCTTTGCTTCCCAGCAGAGGCATGCTGGAGGGGATGGCAGGTGGCAAGAGAATGAGGAAGGAGGTTGCCACAAGGAGAGCAAAAGCTGCAGTCCCCAAGGCCCGAGAGCAACAGGCCTGGGCTGTGCAGCCCCGGCAGGAGAGGGCTTTGCTGTGCCAGGTGACTCTGCAGCGCTGTGTGGGGCCCTGTGACAGAGGGGAAGCTGCTGTCCAAGAAGGACAAGGTGCTGCTGAGAAAGTCCCTGCGGGAGGACAGCCTGTGATCCAGCCACCCTGTGGCCATCATGCTGGAGGCCGACCGGCTAGAGAGCAGCTCTGCAGAGAAGGACCTTGGGGTCCTCCTGCAGCGAGGACAAGCAGCTGAGCATGGGCCATCAATGCAGCCCTGCGGCAAAGGCCAACAGCCTCCTGGGCTGCGTTAGGAAAAGCACTGGTGGCAGATGGAGGGAGGTGGCCCTTCCCCTCTGCTCGGCACTGCTGAGGCCCCATCTGGAGTGCTGTGTCCAGTGCTGGGCTGCCCAGTACAGCCAGCTTGTTGACCTCCTAAAGCAAGTGCAGCAAAGGGCCCCAAAGCTGGTTTAAGGGACTGGAGCATCTTTCCTAAGAGGAAAGGCTGAGAGATGTGGCACTGTTCAGTGTGGAGAAGAAAAGGCTTGGAGAGATCTTAGTCATGTCTATAAAATTCCATCTGAGCCCAAGAAAACACTGTTTGACTGTGAGGGTTGTCAATCACTGGAACAGGTTGCCCAGAGAGGTTGTGCAGTGTCCCTCCATGGAGACAGTCGAAACCCAGCTAGCAAGGCGCTGAGCAAGCTGCTCTAGCTGACCCTGCCTCAGCTGAGGCCTTCAACTAGATGATCTCCAGAGGTCCCTTCCAATCTCAACAGTTCCATCATTCTGTGAGTATAAAGGAGAAAAGTAAGACAGAAAGACATGAACCCCACATAGCCTTGGCGCAAATATGGTGGGATCCCGTGGAGAAAACCCAAGCTGGAGCAGGGGAAAAGTGTGAGGAAGGAGCAGCAGAGATGTTCTGTGCTGACTGTAACCCCATTCCCCATCCCTCCCCCTCCTTGTCTTGGGGTTGGGTGAGTAGAAGTGTTGGGAATGAAGGAGTAATCTGAGCTGGGAAAAAGGAGTGGCGTGGGGAATGGTCTGTAATATTTTTGTTAGAGTTTCTCACAATCCACATCTTTTTTTTAATTGGCAATGAATTAAATTGATCTTCCCCAAGTCAACTCTTCTTTGCCCAGTAATTGGTAAGTGATGACAATGACAGTAAGGGTAAGTGCTCTCCTTTTCTTTACTTGACCCATAAGCTTTTCTCTATGTTTTTCTCCCTTTGTGCTGTCGTTTTGAGGAGGGAGAGTGAGGGAGCAGCTGGGTGGCTGGGTGGCTGCTGCTCAAAGTTACCCCAGCACAGGAGCGCATCAGGCCTGCTGCATGCAATCTGGGGCTCCCCAGCACAAGGCAGGCCCTGACAGAGTGGCGCGAGTCCTGCAGAGGCCAGAAGGATGGTTGGGGCCTGGAGCACATTATGGCCAAGGGGAGGCTGAGAGAGCTGAGTTTTGAGAAATCCCTCAGAGCCCCACACGGGAGCAAGGACCCAGGCCACTTGGTGGGAGCTCAAACAATGGAGATTTTCGATACATGTCACGACACGTCCGTGAGCACCTGATCTAGCTGGAGGTGTCTGAGAACGGGCTTGGCTGAGAGACCAGCAGTGGCAAGAGCTCTGGGACTTGGTTTGTAACGAGTGTCAGTAGGAAAGTGGTTTTCTTTTCATTACTAATGGCAGTGGAGCTGGGTATCAGAGAGCCCCAGAGGAGAACAGGGGTGTCCATGCAGCAAAGGTCCCTCCTCAGGGCTGGGGTGTATGGCCAGAGCTGGAAATGGCCGGTGTGTGGGGTGGTCAGGGAAAATTGCCCTGGGACAGCTTCCCTGGGGTGTCCAGGGAAGATGGCACAGAGCTGGGCCCCTCTCTTCTGCCCCTTTGGTGCCTTGCTTCCTTCACCATGAGGCCTGGCTCTGCACTGTGAGCACCCTGCCTCACTTTGCACGCTCACACAGCTGAGTTCTCCACGGGTGTTTTCCTCTGCCAGACACTTTCCTGCCCAGCCCAGCCCCTCCCAGCTCTCCCCACCTCCCCTGCATTCTGCCCAGCCCAGCCAAGCCCAGCAGCCCACTCTGCCCTGGCCCCACCACACTGCCCACCCCAGGGTGCTGCAGAGCTCTGGGCGCTCCCCCCACAGCCCCAGCCCCTCTGAAGGCACAGCAGGTCCTGGGGGGCAGGGAAGGCTCTCAGCCTGCCCATCAGCCCACGGCTGCTGCTTGCAACAACGACACAAGCAAACAGAGGCCACTCACTCCCAGGCTCTCCTGGCAGTCATTTTGTAGCTGAGCCTCACCGCCACTGCATTTCACCTCTTCTCTGCCCCCATCAGCCCCACTCCCAGGGCACCACCACAGCCCTGGGCCTCCTCACGCAGCTCCCGCATCTCTCCACTCTCCCTTCCCTCTGCCTGCTGCGTCCCCACTCACTCCATGCCACTTCAGAGTCCTTCTTTGGGCATACCTCGATTCAGTGCTTTACTTTTGGGGGACATCACCTTGGAGGGGTTTCACCTTCTGAGCTTTATTCCCTCCCAGCCCAAGGCACATGGCAAGTCCCCGTCCTCTCCCATCCCTCCACATTCATTTTTGTAGGTGCCATCAGTCCTGTCATACGTGAAGCAGCCTGAGGAGGGAATTGGGAGCCCATGCCCCATCTCCACTGCCACTGGACACCACAAAGAGAGCCTTCAGGCACTGCACGTGGGAGATGCCCTTTTATTGAAGAGCTGCTATTGGACAGGCCACATCTGATCCAGATTTGTACAAGGGTCAGGAACAACTGAATCAAACCTCAAGACAGGTAGTAGAAGCCCAGAACATTATCTATAGGTACGATTACCACAAGGGAAAAAAGCAGGCTCTTGGCCTCTGGGAAATGCACAGAGAAGGGGAGGCAGGTTATTATTGAAACAGCGTCCATTCGGGCAATTTCCGTAGGGCATCCTTGAGCTCCTGGTTTCTCATGCTGTAGATGAGGGGGTTCACTGCTGGAGGCACCACTGAGTATAGAAATGACACCACCAGATCCAGGGATGGGGAGGAGATGGAGGGGGGCTTCAGATGGGCAAAGGTGCTGGTGCTGACAACAAGGGAGACCACGGCCAGGTGAGGGAGGCATGTGGAAAGGCTTTGTGCCGTCCCTGCTCAGAGGGGATCCTTAGCACGGCCCTGAAGATCTGCACATAGGACACCACAATGAAAACAAAACACCCAAATGTTAAACAGGCACTAACCAGAAGAAACCCAGCTTTCCTCATATAGGAGAGTGAGCAGGCGAGCTTGAGGATGTGGGGATTTCACAAAGAACTGGTCCAAAGCATTGCCCTTGCAGAGAGGTATTGAAAATGTATTGCAGTGTGCAGCAGAGCATAGAGAAACCCACTGCCCCAGGCAGCTGCTGCCATGTGGACACAAGCTCTGCTGCCCAGCGGGTCCCGTAGTGCAGGGGTTGGCA